>NW_026918989.1:0-155180 GCF_032062105.1 Saccostrea cuccullata | reverse complement strand
TACAACAAACCGAACAATTATTGTGTCATCAAAAACTGATTTCAATATAACAGTTGCACTGCCAGAGAGTCAAAGTTCATATCTGATATCTATTTCTAGTCATAGAAGTAGAACAGCAACATTCAAGAAGTTAAACGTACACTACTCTTTGGTTCCATCCTACTCTGCCATTGAATCTAAAGGTATTATCATAAACACCTCCGTGACGTCATCTGTATTGTCCTTGTCTGAATACCGTGTGTCATCAGACACGACAACAGTGTTTCCCATGGACAAGCTTTCTACGAACTATATCATATCAACAGCGGCACCGTCCGATAGCTATTTAGGCAGTGGAAGTCATTTCACTGTTGCTTCAATGAAAGACAATACGCATGTCAGCATAGCGTTTGCAGTTGACCATGACACAAAAATACTGCTTCAGGGAAGAAGATATGGGAGAGGGGACACGTTTAATATCATTTTAAACAGGTATCAAACGTTTCAAATCGGACATAATGCTGATTTGACGGGAACTACGATAAGTTCTTCCAATCCGATCGCAGTCTTTGCAGGAAATAGATGTAATACTGTGGGGTATCATGGATACTGCAGTATGCTCATGAAAATGGTTACACCAACTGAAAAATTAGACAATGTATTCATCGTACCCCCAAATATTCACAGATTCCAATCGCATATACGCATTGCGTCGACATTGAAAACTGATATTAATTTTACCACTAAAGAAACCTCGACAAGGACGCTTCTTTTGAAAAATCGGTTTGAGGAATTCCTTGTACGCGAACACGAAATACAGACCCTAAACCGTGCTACTACACCTCAGAAACGAACCGTACCGTTCCGTGCAGAAAGCGTACCGTACCGTGAACAAAACGTACCGTTCCGTGCACAAAGCGAACCGTTCCGTGCAGAAAGCGTACCGTACCGTGTACAAAGCGTACCGTTCCGTGCACAAAGCGTACCGTACCGTTCTCATAGCGAACCGTTCCGTTCGCAAAGCGTACCGTACCGTCCACAAAGCGTACCGTTCCGTGCAAGAAACGAACCGTACCGTTCTTTGGTTAATTATGCAAACCACGCCCCCAATGATTTTTGAATCATGTAATGACCAAATAAGTCATTTTGTTTTATTTCTCGCTACGGCGCCTGTGAAAGGAGGACGGAGGTTGTGCCTGCCTATTCGAAAGACCATTATCAAGTATCACGCATATGCCTCTGGGCCTTCAACTGTGAAAATAAGGAAACTACTCGAAGCAAAATACAACTTTAAAACAACTAGACTGAGTGTGAGACGATATTTTATTTGCTATAAATTAGATCAACTGGTTGTGTTTGTGGTCATACGTACAGTACATGCCAGGAGTTTTTCCCGCAAAACACGGACGGGGCAGTGTGGACCTCGAACGATGTCGGCGTCTTTGAAGTCTTTCATTTTCTTTATATTAGCAAATTAAATCAGTTTTCTTTTGAAATATTAGTTTTTTTTAATAATCGTAATTAAATTAAACAGATATTTAAAATAAGATTATAAGGTGCCCCAAAATACAATATAATCGTGCTCGTTCCCGGGGAAAAAACCCTCTTTTAATGTGTACATATACATTGATGTTTCATAATCCTATAGATATATTTGACATAAAAAATAGGGTTCAATAGCCTATAATACCACTAAGAAAGAAAACGCTTTCACTAATTTATTCCCTGGTTGTCTCTACTTTTGATTTTTTTTTTTTTTTTTGCTCATTTAAATTATTAAATCGTATCGGATACAAGATTTTTGTCGTTAGTATGCATTCTTATGTAATACATATCAGATGCGTGATTTTACTAATAATTATTTTGTAAACATATATTAACTGTCTAGAGTAAAAATTTAAAAAACCGTATTAGACTTTCACATTAATTCCGTTAAGATTTTTACTATAGGCGAATCATTGGTGCATTTTTACTTACACTGAAAATCTGTAATCATGTAAAATATGGATTAAAATATTACATGCGGTAAACGTGAATATTTCTACTGAACTGACAGAGATGATAAACTTACTAATAAAACTGTGATAATCTTTCACGCTGCACATACAAAAAACGCCAGCCGAATTTCTTGCAAATAAAATGTACAAACTGCAGTATAAATATTACTTCATTCTGAAATACATCTGATGAAAAATGAAAAATAAAAAGTTTGCGAAAAAATAAAGATATTATAAGGTTGGTTACACTGTATCCCGATCCCCTTGTAGAAAGCAATACGGATTAGCTGGTCGAACATTCTTTAGAAGTCTGCAAAATCTTACGTTGTTGTTAATAAAAAAAATAATAAAAAAATAATACATGCTTCATTTTTGTCTGAAAAAGGATAATTTAGGAAGTAAATTTTTAATCAGTGTTGTGGTGAAACCTGGAAGATGAATTTGCTGGATGTCTGTTGAGTGATTAAATACACTTGATGTGGTCAGAACTAAATCATTGGAAAGTTGTGTTAAACACGCGCATCCCCCCCCCCCCCCCACCCGCCCCTCCGGCTGTGACCCAATATTTTATTGAAACAGGTGTGAACTATGAACTGACCATAAGAATGTTTCAAATAACAGGAGAAATTCTTCTTGCGTAAACAGACTCCGGGTTACCTAGCGTCATACCATTTTGATTGACAGATGATGCACGAGAATTTCATGCGTGCAGCATGCATGTACAGAGAACGAATTATTCATTGAACAATAGCTGTAAAGGGGGTTGATTAAATAGAATCATAGACTGATTGATTGTGACTTTAGCGATGTAAATAAACGAAGAATGAGAATAAATACAAGTTATTTTTTTTTACAGATAATGTATTAAGGGGTTGCATCTTTCTCTCTATCCCCCTCTCTCTCTCTCTCTCATTCACGACATCGTTTTACAGACTACAAGAATAGAATAACCAAATAAAATAAAGAAAACTTATTGAAATAATTACCTATGACACTGAAAGGATTATTGAAAACATAAATACTTGTCTGTGAAAAGAATGTTTTCTGTAGCGAGAAAGCGCCCGGATATTATTGTATTGATTTCATGTTTCTGCTGCCGATTTTCGTATTTATTTTGTTTACTGATATTTTTCTTCTGAAGCAAACATTTGAACGGTAGATGTATTATTTTAAAAATAAAAAAATAATGTACCTATCTAATTACTAGGAATAAAAATGAAGCAGGAAGAGTCATATTTATTTCTATAAATCAATGAATTAAAAATAAGTTACATATGTGCGTAGCGTTATATGTATAGAACAAGTATATACCCGATATATATATTTATTCCTTTTTATTATCTTACAACTTTATTTGAAAGTGAAAAAAATATTTCATTTAATTTTTTTTCCGTTTTAAAATGAAGGTTCAGCATACGTAAAAAATAAGCACGGAAATCTTTACGAGTTCTATATATATTAATACATATCAATACATAATGTCAAAGACATCGGTGGGATGATGTTTTTTCTTCCTTTAATTTTTTTTTTTTTTTCATTTTTCCTCAATCACCGCTGTAGTGTAAATTAATGTTTAAATTGAAACCGAGAAATTAATTTGTTAAAAGCGGAAATATAATTATATACGTGCATTAAGTACTTCAAAAGTCATTTTATGTAACCCTAGTGATCTGGCTAGACTACCGCAAAAGTTGAAATATAACAAACAATGTATATTTTTTTTTTTTTTTTTTCTGAGTGAGAATTGTCAATTATTAAATGACAATAAGTATATAACACAGATAAAGTTAAGGGGAGATCACCGGGATATTTCCTGAGTACAAAGAACAATAAATTTGGCAACGGTATCTCCCCTGTTGCAAACAAACATTACTTTGGCAAAAATATTTTGACAAATAAAAAGTATATAAACCACAAAGTTGTCAAAACAAAAAGCTGCCAATATTTTTAAACAAACAAAGTATTCAAAAAGGAAAAAATTAATAAAATGACAAGACAAAAGTTGCACGATGGCAAGTAAGATGGCACAAGGTATATATTATGATAAATAAATTACAAAAAACATAATTTTGAGACTACAATATGGAGTATGAAGGGGGACGGAGGGTGGGTAAATTTCTCAAAACAAATTTGTGAATTTCTTGGCACTTCTAAATCAGTGAAAAGACGCTATCTTGTGTCACGTGATTTGAATAAGCGTTACGATTGGCTAATTACAACTTTTTTCTAAAGGAGACAGCTAATAACACAATAAGACTCAAACAAACATGACAGTTGAACTACATTACATCATAGATTACATAAAGGCTATTATTTACAATAATGCTGTATTATGTAACCCTAGTGATCTGGCTAGACTACCGCAAAAGTTGAAATATAACAAACAATGTATACTGAGTGAGAATTGTCATTTATTAAATGACAATAAGTATATAACACAGATAAAGTTAAGGGGAGATCACCGGGATATTTCCTCAGTACAAAGAACAATAAATTTGGCAACGGTATCTCCCCTGTTGCAAACAAACATTACTTTGGCAAAAATATTTTGACAAATAAAAAGTATATAAACCACAAAGTTGTCAAAACAAAAAGCTGCCACCAAAAGCAAACTGCTATGAAAAGCTGTTTGCAAAAAACAAGGCCAAAACAGGTGGACTAGGCAGATCAACAAAATCAGGCAGTCTACAGAACCTTATATATATACACAAAATCATACAGTTTACACAGCATTATAACAACACAAAATCATACAGTCTATATAGCATAATAAGCATATAATAACATAAAATCGTACAGCCTATGCAGCATTATAATATACAACACAAACAATAAAATTAGCAAGGCTCAGAATGTCAAATACAATGGAGTAGCAACATATTGAAAGTTATTACCAATACATAAATGAACGAAAAATACAAATCATTTGCTTCAAAACATGATGGTGAAACATGAACCAGTAGGCACAGTTTGTGTTATAAGTGGTAAGAAAGAAAAATTATTTTAAAACAAATGAATCTAATTATGTTAAATGGTATGAGGAAAAAACAATGTTTACACAGCAGTTTACTTCTGTCCTGTGCAAGCTTTGTATGTAAAAATTTTAAAAGTATGCATTGACACAGCAGTTTACTTCTGACCTGTGTATTTAGGCGTGAGGCAAAATTGGAAAGACTGATTAGGAAAATTACATAGCAGTTTACTTCTGACCTATGTGACAATATCTAACCATAGGGACTTACAGGACTAGATTCGAATTCACAGAGCAGTTCTGGAATGCTTTCAAATAACATTTTAAATAACAAAGCTCTGTAAACGGATATATCTCCGTACAGCATCTGAATTCCACCTGCCCATTTTCTGTATGCAATTCTCAGAAAAACCTTGCTGGGCTGCATGAGTTGCAGCTCCTATGCGAAAGCTATGACCTTTATACAGGGCAGGGTTTAAACCAATGAACAAAACTGTGTTGTGTAAATTTTTTGAAACAAATGCATAAGGAACTGGGTCACCTCCCATAAATTGGAAGAGGGGACCAGACTGGTGATTAAAGGCTTGAAGATAGAGATATAATGCCAAAACAGGGCACATGTCACTGTTGTCCATGGCTCTCAGGTGAATCTGGAAAAGGTCTTTTTTCTTATTTGTTTTGAAATTTTTCAGTAATAGGACAACTGCAGAGGGGGAGTTGTTTGAAAATTCAAAAGAAACCTCTTCTCGTTGAATGACTGTGTTTAACGAACCTTTTGTTTTTACTACAAGTTCACCCAAGCGTAAAAAGGCATTAAATGCCAACAGAAAAATGGCCTTTAACATGATTCTATAGTGTAGATTTTGCACAGATTTTTGTAAACCGCAAACTAAGTTATGTAGAATGGGGCCCGTTATTGGTAACCTGGTGTCTTTGTTAGGAGCCGAACGGTGACATCCCTGCATTATTTTCCGGACCAAAAATGAATCTGATGGATCTGAGAGACCAAGAATTTTATGTAGATAGCTTATGGCTGATATATGAGATGATATGCTACTAGGGGAATAACCTATGGTAAAGAGGTGAGCAATGAAGTTCGCTGTCACTGAAGAGGAAATTGGTAGCGAGGTCACAGTGGGGTTGAACTGTAGCAACAAATCCCAGCTTCTTTTGTAGGCAGACTTGGTGGTGTTGGACAAGGCTGCTGACAGAAGGTGGTGTGCTTGCTGACTCAAATTGCCAATGACTTCAGTGGTATTTGGGTCTGTTGTTGGTTTAAATGAGGCATGGAACTGAATGCAGCCTGAAAATTAAAACGAGATAAGTGATCACCAGCTATGTTGTGCTTCCCTGGGATGTGCTTTGCTCTGAAATGCACATTGTATCTTAGGGTTGACAATACCAGACGACGTATCAACCTCATGATGACTTTCTCTTTTGACGTTTGTTTATTGATAATTTGTACAACTGCTAAATTATCTGACATAAAGAGAACTTTTTTGTTTCTTAACTTATCCCCCCAAATCTGTATTGCTATTACAATGGGAAATAATTCTTTAATGGCTATTTGATATTCTGTCATGTCATCATTCCAACGTGATGCAAACCATTCAGAACCCAAGATGGCTGCAAACCCTATAGATCCCGCCGCATCAGTAAAGACAGTAAGGTGATCAGACGATAACCATTTTTGGGGCAGAAAAACAGATTTCCCATTGAATGTTTCGAGAAAGGTAAGCCAAGTGTTTATGTCTTCTTTTGTCTCTTCTGTGAGTTCAATCAACTCGTGAGGCTTTGAAACCCCACAGGTTAGGTCAATTAAACGTCTAAGGAAAGCCCTACCTGGGATTACAACCGAGCATGCAAAATTGAGCAATCCTATTAAAGACTGTAGATCACGTAATGTGCTACGCGTTTTGTTTTTCATTTCTCCTAGGTTTTTCCTTATTTTTTCTACTTTCACAGGAGGTAGACGTGCCTCCATTTTGACCGAGTCAATTTCTATGCCATAGATAGTGATTTTGGTAGTGGGGGGTTGAGTCTTTGACATTTTAATGGGTACCCAAATTTTTTTGCAAAGGAAAAGAAAATTTGTGAGATCATTCTTGCAATTGTCGGAGCCAGCTGGCCCAACGAAGAAGAAATCATCAAGGATATGTGACATACCTCCAGCTTGATATCTAAATTGCATTATCCACTGTAATGCAACACTAAGTTGTTCAAAAATTTGACAGGAACTACTAGCCCCCATAGGCAAACATTTATCAAAGTAAAATTGGCCTTGCCATGAAAAACCCAACAAATGGTAGTCACTGGGATTGACTGGGATAATTCTAAAAGCATCCTGAATATCTGTTTTTGCCATCAGACAATAAGCTCCATTCTGTTGGACAAGATGTATTACCCAGTCGATGGAGTCATATTGGACAACTGAATTTTCTTTTGGGATATTTATATTGACTGAATTGTCTCGGGGATAAGATAAGTCATGAATAATTCTGAATTGACCGGGTTCAGATTTTGGCACCACCCCCAAAGGGGATGATATGAAAGGATCAAAAGGAGGGCAAGGAAAGGGGCCTGCAATACGATTAAGTTCTAAGCTTTTGTGGATATGTGCATTTATGATATCGCCATGATTTAATGCTGATGAATGGTTTTTGGACAAACGTGCAGTTGGAGTAGTGCTACAACCCAAAGAGAAACCAAATTTGAAACCTTCTACTAACAGTTGTTTTAGGTTTTTGTCATAACCCTCTAATTCTTCACTAAGTTTGTTTGGATTTACTGGCGTGGGAAGTGCGTGACTCTGCAGATTGTTGAGACCTACATTTGTGTTTTGGGTGCTGTCCCCTGCATATTTGACAGATGTGTGTGAAGGGACATGGTGTGGTTTTACATTTGTCACCTTGGTTAAAGGCGAAGCAGAATTTTGTTCTCCCCGCCTGTTTGGTACGAAAGGGCTGACTGTAAGGGGCAGGTTTTAACGTAATGCATTTTCCCCTCAATTCCTCGACTGGTTTTTGCCAGGGAAGTTCAGCTGTTTCTTTTAGTTTTCTGAAGGATTCATCATAAGCCCTCCAGGCTGAATCGCCATGTAGCTTGTGAAGTTCCCTAACAAAACTCATGTACTTTAATAGGTGAGGGGCCTCTGATGGATCCTTTTCAATTTTAATGCAAATAAAAACTAAAAAGGCATCAGTCCACTGATTAATTGATAAGGGATTTTTTGTTTTTGGGTTTTGTTGCAAGTTGATCACACCTGGTGATATTAACAGAGTAAGAGGGTTTTCCTCATGGTGCGGCAAAAGACACCGTAAATCAATGAACTCATTTGACCAAATTTTGGATTTTACCTTAGCTGATATGGCCGCACCAAGAGGAATCCCGTCAGTTACAGAAATGAAAGATTTATCTTTGTTTAAGCTAGATGAAACTGTGCCCACTGGCTCACCTTCATTTGTCCCAAAAATTTGAGAAACCAATGATGACACTGTCACATCTGTGGATGAGTTGTTTGCATTTGTAGATGTGCTCGGACTTGTTGTGGCAGGCATTTGTTGTGTGGCATTGCTTGAGGTAGATGTGCTCGGACTTGTTATGGCAGGCATTTGTTGTGTGGCATTGCTTGAGGCATTTTGAATTACTGCTGGCGCTGGCTCTTGTACCGGGGCAGTTGGCAATTGTGCAGCTGTCAGGAGCGTTGATTGAGTTAGAACTGTCTCATTACTGACATTACTTGTTACTGGTGGCACTGAAATTGTGGCACTAGCAGATGAGCTGGTTGCTCTTTGTTGTTTCAGAATTTCTTCCGCCAGTTTCTGATAGTCAATTTCTTGCACGGAAACTGTTTTTTGTCTTTTCCGGGTGACTGTGTTGCTAGGCGTTGCTGCCTGGGGATCCCCTTGGGCTGCTGGTGCCTTTCTCCGTTTAGGTATGATCTACCTACAAGTGTCCAAATAACAATCAATAATTGTTTACATTAAGTTACAACTTTAACATATGGTAGCAACTTCCATCAAGTTGAAATCTCTACCATATGAAAACAATACTGTACGCATTGTAAAATTTTGTTTTTAGGTCAACTCAACAGTGAAATCTCACAGACATTTGATGTTAACCAAATAAAATCTTCAACATCTGACAATTAGCATATTTTGCACATTTGCTTTATATTAAATTGACAATATTTAAAACTGTTCACAGTTCAGAATCAAAAGACATATGATAGTCCATGTAGTTTGTCTTACATTCTTATTGCATACGAGGATTCAGGAACACAAGTTTTTGTGTGTCCAACTATTTTTACAAAAGTAGTAATGGCACACTACTCTGCGTGTGTTTGAATATTATGTCTCTAAGGGCACACTACTCTGCGTGTGTACAACTTTTTGTGTCAATATAACTTATAAAGGCACACTACTCTGCGTGTGTCTGTCTATTATGACTATATAAGGGCACACTTCTCTGTGTGCGACTGAATATTATGTGTATAGGTAAGGACATATTACTCTGTATGATGTCCAATTGTTATGACAATATAATATTACACTACTCTGCGTGTTTCATCTTTCATGTCACTAAAGTAAAAAGGAAGCACACTACTCTGTGTGTGTAATTAAGGGCACACTACTCTGCGTGTGACTGAATCGGGGCACACTACTCTGCGTGTGACTGAATCGGGGCACACTACTCTGCGTGTGTCTAAATCAGGGCACATATCTCTGCCTGTGTCTAAATAGGGGCACACTACTCAGCGTGTGACTTACCCAAATGACAAAAACAAAACACAAAATTTCATGTGCGCTTTACAATACAAGTGACTCTAACCTGTCATTATTGTAAAAGAGAATGTACTAAACTATATGTTTGACATATACTTAATAATTTTCTTGAAAATTCACACTAGTCTGCGTGTGTCTGTGTGGAATCAATTCATTTCTCACATAACACTCTATCAAAGAAAAGTATGTTTTAAATCATAGCATTACTTGCATTTTTTTTTTTTCAAATTTATAATAACATACTCATCTTGAATGTTGCAGTACTGCAATTCTAATACTATGCATATATTTCTTCATATGCCTGGAGTCACCCTCAATATGAACTCCATCACGTCCCAGGTAGGACAGGTCCGCCCAAAATCCCCTGTGTGGCCAAAAATACACACCATCTACTTTCCCTGTTTCCTCTTTCAAAAGATTGTTAACTTTTACAACATCCTCGTTGAACTTGTCACGAGAAGCCCATGGCTGACGGCGTAATAACTGTCCAACAATTACAGTTTTTATTCCAACACCATCGCGCAAGTATTGTGCATAAGAAATTAAGTCCGTACACACTTTTTGAGGATTGTTTAGACTCAAGTCATTACTGCCCATCTGTATAAAACAAATATCGGGGGGTGCGTCAAACCGTAAAAATTCTGCACAGTGGGCTAGACGTTTGAATGTTAAACCACCGCGTGATCTGAAATCCACTTTGAAGGAGTCCATATCCAAATTTAAATTAGTCCTAAGATCACTTGCATTTATAAATTCTTTCAAACGGCGGATATAAGAATGTCCTAAGATGCACACAGTTCGAATGTTTACTTCGGGTTCGGCCGCCATAGCGTAACACTGTTTGGCTGGACGGAGCCTGTCTATCCCTGGGACAAAAACACTCAAAAAATCCGCAAATCACTTACTTTTCACTGATGTATTCTTGTTTTGTAGTCTTCCGATTGGTAAAAACAATGCAATAAGTTCGTAAAAACGATAAAAACACTCCTAAAGACGTAAATTTCTCAAAACAAATTTGTGAATTTCTTGGCACTTCTAAATCAGTGAAAAGACGCTATCTTGTGTCACGTGATTTGAATAAGCGTTACGATTGGCTAATTACAACTTTTTTCTAAAGGAGACAGCTAATAACACAATAAGACTCAAACAAACATGAAAGTTGAACTACATTACATCATAGATTACATAAAGGCTATTATTTACAATAATGCTGTATGAAATGAATTAATTTTTAGTAGCCAATCAAAAATTAAAGCTTACAGGCTCTGCCCACTTCATTTGCATACCGTTTCCCAAAGCGTACCGTTCACAAAACGAACCGTTCCGTGCAAGAAACGAAACGTACCGTCCACAAAGCGTACCGTTCCGTGCACAAAGCGAACCGTTCCGTGCACAAAGCGTACCGTTCCGTGAACAAAGCGAACCGTTCCGTGCACAAAGCGTACCGTACCGTTCACAAAACGAACCGTTCCGTTCTCAAAGCGTACCGTTCCGTGCACAAAGCGTACCGAACCGTACCGTTCAAGTGGTGTAGTAGCACGGTTTAGGGTCTGTAGGTGTTATATTTTCTACCAAACCTGTGTCAGTTAACAGTATTGCAGTGTCTTCAACCGAGGCTAAAATATATGGCGATACATTCATGGTCACAATTCCTGGAATTAATCAGTATCTCAGCACATACACCAATTTCGTGCCTGGTGGATATAATTTTAGTTTCGCTACTTTTATGATAAAAAACGATTCTCTTAGGAGTCTTCAAATCAATGGAACAAATATCAACGTAGAGAGCTGTCTTTTTAGCTCCTCTGTTTCAGTTGGAATATATCTTTACAGCGTGTGTACAGTGAGTGTTCCAAGTGGAGTTATTAATACACAGACATCCGATGGGTCTCGGTTTGGTTTTATCGTTACTGGTCAACGCAAACACGACGGCCATGCCTACACTGGAAATGCACTACTAACCTCTAACTGTGAGCCTTTACAACCTAATTCAAAATTACCGAATAAATGAATAAAGAACGAAAGCAGTGAAGAAGACCGCAGTTTAAAATATATGATCGCGGTATGTCAATGCACTGGCATAGAAATTCATGAGACTTATTGAAAAAAAGAATTTCAACATAGGAGAGTCTTTTGATAAAAGAGCAACTTACACTTATAATATCAGACAACATGGACAACCGATTATTTATAACTCTGTGTAACATACGAGTATTGTTCGGAAAGTCCATTGACCTTTTAAAACATCGCTGTACTATCCTCGAAAACATTAACGAGACTCTTAAAAAATACGCTACTTAAAAATTTTGTAGAATGACCAACCGCCAACACGCTCATTCCATTTGAAATGTATTTTGTTAACATTTGTTCCAGTAGCATAATTTTATTTTTCAATCTTATGCCTTCACATAGTCAACAACTTTGAAGAGCCTTATCTCTAACCCATGCCCTTAACAACTTCTGAAAAAGTTCGATAATTTTTTTTTATATATCCTGTTTCAAATTTAGTATCCTAATCTGTCAAAGGGTCTCAATCATCCATACGAGGGGTGATCAAAAAGTTCGCAAACTATCTCTATATCTACAAAACCACAATTCAGATTAGAATGAAATTCGGTACACACATAACCATACACAAGGTCTATAAATAGCATATGCTGAATAAAGTTTCTCTACTTGTTTGTGACGTTACAATGTGAAAATGACGTCACTATTTAGGTCACTTGTGACGAAAAATGGTTGTCCCAGTCGAACTCGTTCAACAAACGACTGTACAATTTATTGTAATATCTTAGAAATCCCTCTACAGTATCATATAATAATTGTAGACAGTTTATTGAGATAAATGAGTTCCTATAAATTCAATTAATAATTGGATTAATCGTTTTAGTGAAGGAAGGCTGATGGTTAAAAATGATACTTGTCATCCTGCCCAGTGAAAGCAAGTTTGAAAAGGTATGTATTTTTAATTAAGCAATGTGCAATCAAAGACCTCAAATTATCACTTTGAAAAATAGTTGAATATTTGAACAATGATATAAGTATTAAATACCTAAGATGTCGTTTACTTTAGATTTGAAACATATTAGATATGATAAAAAGGATGCACCAATTCTCTATCCACCTTGAATAAAGGTCTCTCCTGAGACAGAAGATTTGTGTTTTAATGGTCGCCATGCTTATTTTTGGAAAGGATGTTATTATCCACCCATTCTGTTGCCGAGATATGACCATTTCTGACAAATTAACTGTTCTTGTCATAAAAATTAACTCACATGGAAAGAAATATAAAACTCGGAAAAATCTTTTAACTTTTGTGACAGAACGCTACAGAGGGGGTCACGTGACCGCCAATATCACGTGATTCGCGCATGCGCAGAACGGTGGTTGATGTGCATTAAAATCGGGGAGGACTAATTTAAAATATAATCAACATTAACAAATATTGTTTCCTGTATGGAAGTTATTCAATTAGTTTGCCATATTTTGATCACCCCTCGTATACTGCCTGTAGAATTAACACACATACTTAAGAACTGCTTTTAACATATTTTCTGCTTCTTACAACTCTGTGAGATCTTATTTCTGTATTTTTTGTACAACACAAAATTGTATTCACTGTTACATCATGGCATTTTGCTACGTCGACTTGTTTTGCCCTTTTTTATTTAATGAAGACTGCATCTGTCCCTCCTCTAAATGTGATTATTTTTTCCCCAACAAAACAAAATTTTAAATCATAATTGGAAAATGAAACGATGTAATTCTTAACTTTATAGTGTATATATAATTATTTTTGGTTTTGTGCTGTTTTACATAGGATATGACAACAGACATTATTTATGTATTGATTTCAAGTTACTAATTTTGACCTGCTCCGCGTTCTGATGTTAGCCTTTTTATACTCTGAAAATTTTGAAACAAATCTTGGTATTTGTACAGTAATGATACACGTCATCAAATCTAATGTTAAACATTTCTTTTGCAAAATTTGGATATAATATATGATTTTTAGTTGAACAGTTGTGCAGGTAGTCCACGAACTTTCCTAAACATCCCTTGTATAATACATGTATGTAATATAGATGTATATATTAGTTTTTTTAATTATGTTAAACATTAAATATGTTTGTATTTAGTGATTTAATAATCAACTTTGTAAGTCATGTATTATGTTAGTTTTTCTTTTTGAAAATCTTTTTTTTAATCGTTTATTTGTTTTTGTTTCTCATGCGTTTATTTTAATGTTGTAAGTTGCCTCACTATTTTACTTCGTTTTACATGTTTTAAAGTATGAATACGTGTTAGGTCTCTGTAAACCATTCATATCATTAAAGATTATAATGATTTGTTCCAACTTCTAATTCTTTTCTATATATCTTTGATAATTGTCTTTTTAGAATCAATGCTTTATTCATAAGCTCTCTCTTTTCTTTCTTATGCAATGAATAAAAACAAACATGTATGATTACTTACTTTAAAAAAATATTTGAATTAACTAAACATATTAAATCATTAATGCATAAATCAAAAGGGCCATGCACTTTATCAAATTGAAAACATAAAAAGAGATGAACCACAATTACTTTCATATATACATAAAGTGTATCAATCATTTACCCCCAAATGAATGACAATATTTTAAAAGTTTAGTCCGAAATCTGGTTTGTTCCTGCTCCAGAAAAGTTGACATCATATGTCTTGCTCTTTCATAGCGTACATTTATGTCTAAACAGGTAAATACAGGTAATAAAAATGATTTAGTTTTGAAATATTCATTTAATAAGTCAAAGAATCAACAATCTTTTGTAAAATTAATTCGTTGAATTTTTTATTCATTTGAACGAAATGCGTGTTGTTCGTTCCACCGAGCCTGCATGTCTTTGTGAACAGTATTGCAATGTCTTCAACAGAGGGTAACGCATATGAGGATACATGTATATGAGGATACATTCATGGTCACAATCCCGGGACTAAATCAGTACCTCAGTGCATACAGCATTTTTCTGCATGAGGAATATAACTTTAGCATCGCTTCTTTTTTTTAATACGAAACAAATCTTTAAGAAAGATTTAGATTATACATGCTGTAGTCTTTTTTTATTTTTCCAGTTCGGACTTAAATTGCCATGTACAGTATTTGCACAGAAAGTGTTCAAAGCGGTTCAATTGATGGAAAAATCTCAATTGACTCTCAATTTGGTTTGGTTTTCTCGTTAATGGTCAATGCAAAGATGACGGTCATGAGTACAAAAAATGCTGTGTTAGCGACAAGATGTGGAACTTAAGGATTTAAAATGGGGAATAGTTAATCAAAATCATGTATAAGTTCGTGTTAAGTTTATTTTGTCGTTAAAGTAAACATTCCTAAAAAACGTAAGTCCTTATATATCATATGGCTCTTTCTTTTAAAAGAAATTTAACATAGTTTAAACCTGTTTTTATTTACTGTTCACACTTGCTTTCGTCGTCACATGATACTTTTATACAATAATTGTACAAATGTGTAAATATTAAAATATGATACACACCTGTAATTCATTACTTTTAAGAACATACATGTATCACTTACAGACTTACGGACTTCTTTTTTATTGCAAAGGTCTTGAAAAGGGGTTTTAAGTGATGTTTAAGAACTAGTTGTAATAGTTATAATAAAATATGTAAGCTAGTCCCTTGAATTATTTCTAACTATTTCTTCATTAGTGTTGTAAAGCTGTGCATAGAATGTAACTCATTATCAATAAAATAATTCATCGTGCATATAAATAATTTTAAAAAGTGATCAATCGCGGATTTATTTTTATCAGAAAATCCGACATTGTCTGATGTTTTGACACCCAAGCAGAGGATAAGGTATGTGAAATTTGGACTTCTATCAGTTTGAATTTTATAGTCTACAGCTTTGAATATTATTGAACATACTTTGGGATTTTTTTTCTAATACTTACATTTAAAATTACTTTGTTTTCCCTCAAATATGCAATAGATTTCCTGTTTACCATGTTCTCAGGGCCATATGTTTCAAAGAGTATAAACAGAAAGGCATTTTTAACCTTAACTCAAGTTTTTATTTCGGTTTCAATCCTTTTTCTTAATTGGATTCTCATTTACAGTTTATAACCCATAAAATATGAATAATTATTCCCGTGCAGGTAAACATTCTTCCTTGATACATTTTTTGTGAGACCTTGTTTCCGGTCTTTAGTGCAACTATCATATGTCCACAAGTAGTGATCCAGCTACTAGCCTGATTTTCAATTGTTGCACAAGAATATCCATTGCATCGATATATCCAGAAAAACTGATATTTTCCAAATATATCACAATGGCAGTTAATAGACTTAGACTATTTTTCTAAAGTTTTGTCCATGCTAAATCAATCAATCAAGTAAAAAATCATTCTTTTGTTTACCATTCACAAGGTGTGTTGAACATTTTGGTTCCAAATCCATTTCACGACAAGCTGTTTTGCAGTTCCTTACATGGTTTAGAAATTCCTTTGAATTAAGCGAACACTTACATGTAGTAATGAAAGCGAGCTATGCTAAAACTACAAGGAATGCAGCCTTAATCTTTAATGTGGTAAATGTTAATTTAAAAAAAAATACAGTTTTTTACACATTATATATGTAAACATATCATAATTCTTGTGTAAATGATATTTGAAGGAAGAGAGAAAACAAAATGATTTGCAGTATCAGTATTAGAATAAAAGTATTCAATAGCACTTAGTACATAAACTTTTAAAATCCCGGAAAAGGTACTTTGTGATTTGTTTTCTTCTCCATATATATATATTGAAAATCAGCTATCATTAAAACGATAATTGATATACCTGAAACTTGAAACAATATAGGTAAATTTAGAACTATTGCACACAATGTACTTATAAAAAATAATTGTTCACACATTATATTCAAGAAACACATTTATAATTTTTGTCCCTATTCCTTTTAATTTGATTGTATGTATTTTTACTGTTTGTCATTAATTGTAATTGTTTGAATAAATGACCATTCTTATTCCTTTGCTTTTTGTTACTGTTATATTTTTGGGGAGATTGCCAAACAACATAAAACATCTTTAAATTGATGTGAGATATTTCAATCTGCTTGTTTTCATTGTTATAAGATGGCGACCTTGGATACAAAGGATATGCACTGTTAACAACAAGCTGTTGAACGCTATGATAGACAAAAGGAAAATGTGGATCGAAAAAAAAATAACAAGGTACATCTTCGAAAAGTTAGAATTATACTAGTGTACACTGTAGAGAGAGAGAACTATACATGCAATAAGATAATGCAAAAGCTATGTTCAATATAGTGGACAAATACAAAAACATGTATGTAGCGTCATGTCTCCTTTACTCAGATCTTCAAAACTACTATGTAGTATTATTTTATAATTCATCATATACATTGTTTCTTTCTGGTTTTCTTTTCATTGTTTCTCTTTCTTCTTCAGACAAATTTTACGTAAGACAAATAAAATTTTTTAAAGCATAAGTTGTTTTTTCTGAGAATAAATAGTTAAATAGAAAAAAAATGGTTTATTATATGTTCTGAAGCAAGTTCGACTCCTCAGATCTTTAATAGTGACAAAAAAATTGTATACATAAAGAGGTGTGGTTCTTCACCAAAACATGACCTTGGACTACCCCCCCCCCTCCTTTACCAGAAAAGATGGACCTCTGCTATAACTTTAATAAATCAAATTAAGTTATTTGTACAAAAGGTTTTTTAAGTCTTATAATGTTTTTTATTTGTTTTGTACTAAACTCTGTGTTTTTTAATACGAGCTGATAAAAAAATGTCCGGGTACTGTTATTTTTTTCAATTTGCTCTTAAACTATAATAAAGTAGATATTGTATGACAGATATCTAATTCATTTCTCTTGAGAATTCTGCAGAATATTTTAATCTATAAACATTTGCACGATTCAGTGTAATGGTTGAATTAAACATTTGTTGGTTTATCACTAATTATGCAGGGACAGTAACAAATAATTAATGGATGGAACATGAATTTCTACATAAATGTATGATAATTAAGCTCACTTTTTTCGTTTCAAACTAAATAATTTAAATGCTCGTGATATTTTGTATCGTAAAATCCCCATTGTTTAAAAATGGATCATAAATACATCCAATCTTTCGCTTGGCAAATAATACTGTTTTTGTTTTATTAAACAATATCGGGGACAATTACCACAGATGGTGAATAAATCGTCACATTTCGACTTCATTTGTTTATTAAAGCCCGTTTATCATGCATGTAGTTATACATGAGAGGAGAAACGTGATGAAAATAGCAAGTGAATATTAATAGAAGAAAGATCTTAGACTTTAATATTTCATTGGCTTTACCAAATCATACAATCAGTTTTTCACAATTGTTTTAACTGCACAGGAAATTGATAATATCAACAATAGTGTTATGAATCATTTCACTTAGAAAAAATATTCAGCGTTCAATTCTTTTCAGAAACGTTAAAGTTTAAGTACGGCTCCGTGTAAAATTCATGCATATAACACAGAAAAGGCACCACATCGATAATCATTAAAATTAATCAAAATTGGGTTTAATATATTCATTTGGGTCAATAATGAATAATAAAAGACGATTTTGTTATAATTCTTCTTTTTTCATAGCTCCAGGGATAAAGTACTTGAGATGTAATTTTGTATAGATTGTGTGCAAATAATGCCTATTTCAGAAAAGAATATCTTTAAAACCCCAGAAGATGTACAAAATCTTAATACATAATTAAATTGAAAATGGAACGTTTAATAAAATTTACTGTAATATTTTTGTGCAAACGAAGGATTGAAAAGATACAGGGTATTTAAACTAGAGAATTTGTTACGATTCTTCGAATGATAGTAATAAAAAATGGCAGCCTCCATGGCAAGTTGTACGCTGCTTAGTTATTTTGATGGATCGTGTGAGGTTTATTGCAAATATTTGTATGAAGTGACATTAATTGGTTGAAAGGATTCTACAAAACAGATTATGCATAGTTTTTGGGTTAAATTATAGCAAGCCATGCGTCGTGTTGATCACTATACATGGTACCGTCACTTTACCGGTAACGAATATTTGCCAGTATGGAATATTTTTTTTATTTAAATGTCCTAGAAAAACATAGAAACGGGGTTGAAAAATCTCCCTAGGTAAATGCAATAAAAGGATGAATATTGTACCCCTGTGTTGTGTTTTTGTAATATCTGCTGATTATTTCCCACAGTATTTACAATTTGAAACGATGACCTAGATTTTAACGGGAGGTACTAAAGACCTGACTTACTAAAGATCTGACTGACCTGACCAACATAAAATTCGTTAAAAGTCATATTTTAAGATCAATAATCATAATTTCATTATAGATTTTCGAAAATGATCGTAAAATTAAATATTTTTATTATTTTATTTGCTATAGAATATATTGTCTATGAAAGTACCATGGCCTTTTAGTTTAGCTGTTGGGTTTTTAGAAATTTTTGAGAGATAAAATCCTCACAAAAAATTGGATTTTTACAATTTTTGTCAAAATGGATTATCTCCTCTTTTCAGCTTGAAATTAAAAACTATTACTGGACGTGGTAATATTTAGATTAACTATGAAAAATAAATAATACACTTGTGTTTGAATTTGGAAATTTAAAAAAAAAGGTTATGAAATGCTATTTATTTTTTACATGCTAAGGTATTGGCATATATTGGACTGTGACAAAAATGGTGATATTACCAATTTTTTTGTACAAAATTCATCAGTTTTTTGGGAAATTAATAATCATTTGCTCAAAAATATTTTTATTATTTTATTTACTATAGAATATATTGTTTATGAAACTACCATGGCCTTTTAGTTTAGCTGTTGGGATTTTAGAAATTTTTTGAGAGATAACAAATCCTCAAAAATGGATATTTTACAGTTTTTGCCAAAATGGTTTATCTCCCCTTTTTGTCCCCCGCTTGAAAAGTGGGGGATATTAATTTGGGTTTGTCCGTCCGTCCGTCTGTCCGTCCGTCCGTCCGTCCGTCCGTCCGTCTTTCTGTCTGTCTGTAACGCTTTCGTTTCCACACGATATCTCGAGAACCCTTTGAGCTTTTGCAATGAAATTTAGCATAGCAACTCCCTATGGACTAAAGAAGACCCCAATTGATTTTGAGGTCAAAAGATCAAAGGTCAAGGTCATAAATAAGCAAATTCTTTCTGTTAAAACACTTTCGTTTCCACACGATATCTCGAGAACCATTTGAGCTATCGCAATGAAATTTTACATAACAACTCCCTGTGGCCTAAAGAAGACCCCTATTGATTTTGAGGTCAAAAGGTCAAGGTTCAAGGTCGTAAATTTATACATTCTGTCTGTGTGTAACACTATCATTTCCGGGCGATATTTCAAGAAGATTTTGAGCTTATGCAATGTAATTTTATTCCAAAACTCCCTAGGACGTCTCTCGCCCCTCTCAAAGTGCCCCGCCCCGTTTGTTTTATTAGTATTTATAGTATTACATGTCGCTATTTTTAGCACAGGGGCATGAGGAGAGTTATTGCGTATAAAACATGTTCTCGGCGGACTTTATGTTCTTATTACATCTATTAGAACTGTTTAATAAAGGCTAAATAAATCAAACACCATGCATTGTGTAAAATTTTGAGAATACCGAACATGAAAACATGAATATATACATGTATGTGACTTCAGTTCTGCATATACTTCACTCCGGTTAAAGCGCCTCCTTGGTCAAGTGGTTATGTCTCTCGCTTTAAGTGTGAGAGGTCCCGGGATCGAATCTCGGTCGAACCTTTCTTTTTTTTTTTTTAAATACTTTTTTTTTTACTAAATGATAGTATTCAGCATGTGAAATGAAAAATTTATGAGGTTATAAAATCATCATCATGATTACAGTGTGATAAATATTCCATATAAAAAAATCTTCTATACACATAATAAAGAATAAGCAATCAAATCTTTATATGCATATTGACATACATGTATTTTACTTCCTTCAGTATACATGTATACATTTAATAATTCTACAAATTCAGTCAGGGGGAGCCGACTTTTTCCCTAAGCGGGGGACACGAATTCTCTGAATTAGCTTGTTAGCTTTAAATTAGAACACATTTCTGGTAATAAAGATATTTTGACAAGTTATGAAAAGTAACAATCTACTACTTATGTTGTTTTTAAGAAGAAATAAACAGAAATGTGTTTCATTGTTTAGTTTTCTTTTCAGTTAATCTTCAATATTGATAGATTTGCCTGTTTTAGAGGAAATTTCAGCCATTTTTTGCCCCAAACAGTTTATCAGTTGCCATGGATACCAATGGCAGAATTTAAAAAAAAATATATTTTTTTTGAGCATCTTAGCATACTCTACCAACATGCAAAGTTTGAAAAAATTCTTTTAAAAAACCCATGTATTCCCTCTGCATGATTTTTACATGGAACCCTACTTAAGTAAAAAGGAATTTCCATATTTTTTAATGTATACAAAAAATGATACACCGGACATTGCCGGTAAATTTTTACCTCCTTTTTTCAAAATATTTCTGAATTTGATTCAGTTTATAATTGAACACGCTGGGAAATATATGGTACATGTACGTGTACATAAGATTTCACTGAATCCCAAGTGCTTTAAAGATTCTTTAGAATTCCCGCCTCTGCGAATTCCAAAAACTTTATTCCGACTTTTTTCTCGCAAATTTTCATATGTTATGCCCTGTTCACACGGAGAGTTTAATTCGAATTAAACGTACGTTTACTGCGAATTAGCTTCGCTTAGCGTTCACACGGAGAATTTAATGCGAATTAGTTTACTTCGCATTAGTTTACTGCGCATTAAATTACTTCGCATTAGCTCCGTGTGAACGCTAAGCGAAGCTAATTCGAATTAAATTTTGGGGCATGCGTAATGGCAAAATTAAGTCAAATGCGTCATGTCGGTGATCAGCTTTAAGTACTTGTGCTATTTTTGAGTGAAAAACTAAGAAAAAATTGTTAAGAGCCATTCTCTGTAATGATTTGAAATTTTATATAGGAGCTGTGGCACGCATAGTCTCAGAATTTCTCCAAACTCTCTATGATAAAAGTCATTGATACCCTAAACTGAGATCAGGCAAAAATTGGTTGCTATGTTTTATAGTTACCATGGCAACATGTCTTAAAAGTCGAAAAATGGCATTTTTTAACATGTTTAGAGCCCCATAGTTAACATTTGCGGCAAAGCAAACAATTGGCAATGACTGTTTCCAAAAGTTGAAGGTCAGATGTCTCAGATGCATGATAAACATGTTTGGTAAATCAACTATTACATACGTTACTATGGTAACAAAATATTCAAAAGTAAAAAAAAAAATTCATTGAATTTTATAAAGTCATACACGTAAAAATAAAAAGCAATTATAGGATGAAACGCGACCAAATAATAGAAAAAAGAGCCTTGAAACATATACCAAGAACAAAATATGATATTTTACTTTGGTTGGCAATGGTTACCAAGGTTTTTATACCACAGAGAGCCTTCAAAGTAACACTCTGTATGTTTAAATCTGATCCTATCTTTTAAAAAAAAGCACAGTTCCTCATAACTAATGATCAATTTTATAAGATGTTGGTGTGCTCCAAGTTTTCCCATTTGAAAAAATTCAGATTAGATTCTTTAAATAGAGCGTTGCTATGGAAATAAGCAGAAAATATATGCTTAAAAACCTGAAAAATATTTTCTTTCCTTGGATACGTACCCTTAAATGTAGATTCCCAAAACTTTTATGATTGATATTTATTAACAGATAACTTGACTTGTAATTTTGACTATCATCCAATCTCTAAGTGGATGCAAGAAGTTGGCACACAGGGTTTAATATTGATACAAAGTTCAAAAAATCGAACATTTTCCCTTCTTGGTAACCATAGCAACAGTGTTGTTTTATTCATCAAATTTTATCAATATATGATATTCAACTTCATTTCTAACAGATAAGTACTATTCAAGCTGAGTCCATTAATTTGTTTCTTGATTAAATGGCAATTTAATTCTTAATGCAGTGAAAAATAATACACTTTTAAGCACTGGTACGTTGTTTCCATGGTAACACTGCAAAGTAGCAATTATACCCAATTTTTCTTATGGTTTTGGTGTTGCAAGGTCCTAAGGGTGCATTATTTGCCAGTCTTGAATTTTCTTGTTTTTCCCCAAGACAGTAGCATTAACCCATTCTTAGTTACTGGTTTTGCATGGTTACACTGTGTTACCATGGCAACCATAAAAGTTATTTATAGAATAATATTGCTTATACTTATATACTTAAGGTCAAACATTTTCATTGTTTTTCTTAAGTCGTTGATTGAGTTTGAGCATGTAACACCTACCATTAGTGAATTCGGAGTGTTTTTCAGCATATTTCAGCATTTTAAATGTATTCCAAATGTACCCTTGGTTACCCCTTACTTAGAGATATATTCTAAACAGTTTCTTTACAGTATAAGTAACATCAAGGTGTCATGTTTTTGTGAGAATGGTTTGTTTGCTTTTTCTAGTTTTTATTAAGCCACAGTCAAGATTTAAAGTGGCTGAAAATCTCGATTTTTCAAACTTTTCCGGCTGTTGCCATAGCAACCGAGACCCATAGCAACGAAATTCTGTTTGATATTTGTTTCCGGTGTCAAGTACTAAGCATGGGTGAAGTTTCATCAAAATCGGTGACCATGCGTGGCAACGAAGTTTAAGTGGTTACAGAGAATGGCTATTAATCACTAAAATATGTCTCCAGAAACTGTGACATTATGTCAAATGCATCTGCTTCTGCATAAGGTGACATGATTTGCAAATGACGTCATAATTTAGCCTTACTTACGCCTGACTGTCGAAGTAAAATTTTAATTCGCATTAGTTTACTTCGCATTAGCTGTCGTGTGAACGCAATTTAATTCGCATTAGTTTGATTCACATTAGTTTACTTCGCATTAATTTACTGCGAATTAAACTTGTCGTGTGAACAGGGCATTAATATCGATATAACTATATTTTTTTCATATCGACAATACAATATTGATGTTATTCAATATCGTGCTTTGATCAGTATCTGAAAATTATATTATTCCAGTCGATAAAATCTACTAAACAAAAGAAGTTGCATTTAATCATGTAAAACATCTTAATGCAACTCAAGATATGTGTATAAAATAAAGAGTTATAACACATTTTTTATGTTGATAAGACGATAAAATATAAGGCTATATGCAAAGTTATAACACAACAAGTGTAGATCCAATTACTGCACTGCACTGGATAGACAAGCATATTATATATTTAAAAACTCGTGTTAGTTCTAGAAAAAAGCATGTCCACGTTAACAACAAACTCTAGATCCGCGCATGAATTACGTCAAGTAAAAATAAACAAGATGTGTTTGTGAAACACTGGTACCCGTGCATGGCAGCTTAATAGACAATCCGTGTCACACTAATGTTCGAAACGCGCATGCTTATTTATCAAAATAAAACATTTCGTCCTGTATAGCGTTTATTTAAATATGGCGGGCAAAACAGCATATTCTCTCTCTTTCGGAGTGGGTGTGTAAAGAAACTCAAAAAGCAAAAACCGACACTTGTATCTTAAATCTACAGATTAAATAAACAGTTATGGGGACAGCAGTTACCCTGTCATAAGCATTATTAGTGATGGGATACTTAGAAGATTAATTATATGAAGAAACACAAGGACCTCTTTGCAATAGATGAACTTTGTAAACTATATTAGATATAATAAAACTTACAATAAAATAAGCTTTAAAAACTGTTGTCCATTCATTTTGTATGAAAGGTCTTTAACGAGCAAACAGTATGCGTTATGAAAGTGGTAACTTACAATGGAATCTTTCAAAAATGAAGAAATTCAAGATATATACATATACATTGCATAATTATTTTCATTAGAAAAGATAAAAGTGATCTGAATATCCCTTATAATGCTATAAATGTTAAATAAATACGAAATTCAATTGCAATGTATCAGATTTCATAACTCATATTAAGGACCTCCCTTCATTTCCATCTAAAAAGAAAATCGATATTTCAGTGATAAATGAATACCAAATAAGTCATAAGTAGCCAATGACTTTTTCGTAATAGATAAACGCTCTGGTATTTACACTTTGGCGCTTATGCATCACTTTGCAATTTCTACGTCGAACGTGGTGTCCTAAGGACAGAGCAGAGTATGAGTAAGCTTTGTGCTGTCTGTTTGATCGTCGTCACCTTTACGGTCGCTCATGGTACCTTAAATACAAGGAAAATCACTGCAAAAACCGAATTTGATAATAAAAAATACAATAATGACCATTTACGACAATACGGCTCTCAATCGATGATCGAATGTGCCCTGAATTGTCAAAGAGAGACTTCGTGTACTTTTTTTGGTTATAATCCGAGTTTGAATAAGTGTCGTGTTCACAAGAGAACCTTTACATCCGGAACATTGGAGGAGACAGGATGGGAGTACTTTTTTCTTAACCGTAAGCAACTGCTTTCTCTCACAAATTATGAAATAAAATTACTTATTAAACTTTCTCTCACTAATTATGAAATATAAGTATTTGTTAAACTTAAAGCGGTTTTGATTAATTGCATTTGAAGCAGGTTCAAAAGGGTCACATATCTATTATAAAATTTTATTTTACGGAGTAACTCAAAATTCCTAAATCCTATCTCTGTAACTGATTAACTCTGAGGCTTTCAATAAATATTCTTAATTAAACTCACATTTACAAAATCATAAATAAATTTATACTTAAGAAGCCGACGTCCAACAAAGAAAAGGTCACAAAAAATGCTATTTTAAATAATTCTCAAAATCTAAAATGTTTATATGCCATTTTTCTTGAGATGTTTGAAAATTATATATTAATACGTGTAACAGTTACAAAAACACATGTTTTATTTTGGCTGAACAGCCAGATTTTATAAAATTTCTATTAAAATTTTATTTTGAACATGTATAAGCTCATTTTAGGGATATGCTTTTATCATTATTCTTTGCAACATTTGGGCGGGGGAGTAAAATATCAAAAAAACGATCGATGCAGTTTTAACATCAATTGAAATAGGCATCAAGTCAATTTGCATTAAAAATACTTACGATTATGATTCATGCAGGGAATGAAAATTTCTTTGTCTGTGCGTTCGTATAAAATGACTTATAAACCTAAAGGGCAGTACAGAGGGGATTTTTTTCATTAATGATATATAATACTACATGTATGTATATTCAATGTCTCAAAGAAACCCTTAACAAAAAGTGCTTTTTGAACTTGGAGAAAAAATATATCATATTAAGGTATAGATATTGAGACTATTTAATTCATTTTCAGCAAAGGGTACCTGGCTTATTTCTACAGGTCAAATGTTCAGAGACAATGGACTACATGTATGCTTGAACAGAAACATTGTTGTTTACCAACATTGGGAAAATTGATGAAAATAAGGATTTCAATTACTTATTCTAGGTCTAAAATATCGTGAACATATTTTTGTCCATTACAGATTGTGAAATATTAAACTGTGAATACTCATTTTTTTTATCTCACTTATAAGGACAGATAATTCTAACAGCATAAAACTACCCTAAAATTAGAACTCTTTAGTGTGCAGTGTTTAGAGCTTCCTTAACGAGGCCGAGTCTAATTATTTCTATCCTAGGGATTTCGATAAATTTTTGTTGATTAATTTTTAATGTTATATTTATTGTTATAAGGTTTAAAAATCCAATGTGTACCACCACGATTTCTTTAGGGGTCATCTCAAAAGTTGTAAAAATTTACTATTGGACCATATCGGAATTTGTTGGAAAAGCGCAAAATTATAACATGTTTAGATATTTTTTTTTTGGGGGGGGGGCATTTCTGCCCTAGAGATTTCTTCTTCAGTCAAGTAGATGAAAATTGCTGTAAAAAGTCACCAAACTGTGAAATTTCAAAACTTTGTCCATCTAGATTGTTCTGTGTTTTAATTACAAAGTTTATTTATCTATCGTTATTATCGAGGCCCAATACCTCTGAATTTCCATATTGTGGTACATGTTTAAATACATATTGGTGCAAATGAATTGTCGACGCAGATATTTTTTGGTTAAAAATAGCAATATTTAGAATGTTGCTATGTTTCTTCTGATGTTCTGTCATTAGTTTTTAGTAAAAAAAAAAATCAATGGACGTCAACGAACATAAGCGAATCATATGCCATTCTTCAGTGCCAGGTATTGCTTACAAAATCGGAAAACAATGATGTCGTCAGAGCCATTTCAACATGGTTTTCCAATGTTTGTTGTAAAATCACATTTTTATACCAGGCGTTTCAGATAATGTTAATTTTATGAATATCAAATTCACAATATATGGAAAGTTGCACTGTCGCATTTATGAATGTGTGAAAATAAAAGGCTGCGCAAAAGACATGCGCACTCGATTAAGACTCGGCCTCGTTAAATACAGATTGACATTGTAACAAACACTTAATGAGTTGCATTATAGTAACAAAAATTATTTCGATAGAAAATGTCAATCGTGATTTTTTACTTCATTTTTAGGCCTCCCTGTAGATTGTAAAGACCTGCATGACAACGGTAACACTGATACAGGGGTGTACAAAATTTATCCCTTTGAGGACAATTCCCTCCCGATCCTAGTGTACTGTGATATGAACATAATGGAAGGAGGATGGACGGTATCTTGATTATTTAAAAGTTATTCTTTATCATATGGTATATCCTGTTGTTTATCATGTTGTATATCATATTGTATATCATCATGTTCTATATCATAATGTTCTATATCATCATGTTGTAAATCATGTTGTATACGATGTTGTATATTATTTTGTATATGATGTTGTATATCATATCCTATCATGTTTTTATCATACTGTATATCATGTTATAAATCATTGTATAGCATGTATGTCATGTTGTATATGAATCTGTATATCATGCTGTGTATTAGCTGGAATCATCGAATTTTAATGATTGGTGTAATACATGATATACATGTATCAGTAACGAACTAATCCCTTTTTCTGCATAATGATTACTGAATAATATGTATGTTAAACTTTTCAAGGCAATTCAGAAACGACAAGATGGATCCCTGAGCTTTGACCGAAATTGGACGGATTATAAGACCGGCTTTGGTTCACCGGAAAAGAACCTCTGAATTGGTAAGCACACTATCAGGTGTTTGATCCGCAATTAGACAAATGACAATTGTAACGAAATTATAAATTTAACAGAATATCATTGATCTGATATTACGAAAACGTAATACGTATTCAACATTCTTTTATGTATTGATTGTAAATGAAATCTTAAAAAGAATGGAATAGAGATTTTAAAAAAATCTCTTTCCGGTGTCCAATATGAAAAAATGATTTTATTTTGCAGTACCATTATAAATGTATTTCGAATATACTTAAATACAGGAAATGACGTAATTCATCGGTTAACAAAGGGAAATAACTCCTCTCTCTATGTCTCCATCACACTAGTGAATGGCACTACACTGTACAAAACATACGATCAATTCGCTGTTTCCGATGAAGCACAGAAGTATCAACTATTCCTGGCGGGACCCGGCACAGGAACCTTAGGTACGTGAATAAAAGTGGAATATGTACCTCTACAAAGGAGAGAGAGAAAGAGAGAGAGAGAAAAAAAAGAGAGAGACAGAGACACAAAGAAGTGGAATATGTACCCCTAAAAGGAAAGAGAGACAGAGAGAGACAGAGAAACAAACAGTGGAATATGTATCCCCAAAAAGGAGAGAGAGACAGAGACACAAATAAATGAGAGGGAGACAGAGAGAAAAAGAGACAGAGAGAGAGAGAGAGAGAGAGAAAAAAGAGACAGAGAGAGAGAGCGAGACAGAGAGAAAAAAGAGACAGAGAGAAAAAGAGAGAGAAAGAAAAGAGACACAGTGAGAAAGACTGAGAGATAAAAGAGACAAAGAGAGAAAAGAGACAGAGAGAGACAGAGAGAGAGAAAAGACACAGAGAGAGAGACAGATAGAAAAAGGGAGAAAAGAGAGAGAGAGAGAGAGAGAAAAGAGAAAAAGAGAGAGATAAAAGAGAGAGAGAGATTTATGTAAAGGTAAGAGTATCTATTGATCAGAATAAGTTGATGAGTGTTTAGTACATGTAGCAATGTATATGATATTTTACGATTCGTGATGGTCTCTCCCTACCTCGCAAACAACGAAAAACCCACAAAAATTAGTGATTTTAAAATAGTTTACTTTTATTTTTTAGGTGACAGTATGTTGGACTACTCATGGAATTCTCGCTCTATGCTGTCTGGGATGTACTTTACCACCTTTGACAGGGACAACGACAGACGGGACCGACGTAACTGTGCCACTTACGGTAACTTCAGAGGGGGGTGGTGGTTTAACGAATGTGCACGTGCCTTCCTTAACGGTCAATGGTCCCTAGGAAAGTGGGCGCCTTGGAATTTCCAAATAACCAATGGTACATATGTGACGAGAACAATGATGCTGATTAAACGCCACTAGGTAAACAAATCTAATATCCAGGATTTACTTTTAGGTTTTTTCTATATAGATTATAAGAAAATTTGGATAAACTATGGAAAGCACGTTGTTAGTATTAATTTTTTCTTTCAATTCTTTTTTCAACAGACAATTATTCAAAGGATTAGATCACGGATTGGCAGCAACCTATCAATATGACAAAAGACACTTTGTAGTCTTTGTTAATGTCGATCAAGGAATTCCATTCAATCTTTTATTGACACAATACTTTTATATCAAGTGAGGAAACATAAATAATAATGTATTTGTAGGACTCCTGTTGTTGAACTTTTTTTCCTTATGCATTAAATTGTTGATTATCATTTTCTATAACGAATGTACATAGTAAAACCAGTTCAGTGTCTGCGTGTTCTAATAAATAGGAAATTAGAAATAGTATTTTTTTGCAAAACCCTACACATGAAAATGCTTGAAATGATGATTAAATTAAAGTCCCTTATTTTGAAACACAAACAAAACTGAAGTGCCGAGTTAAGGACAAACTTTGCAGCTCTCTAATGGCAAGTTGTGGAGTCTCAATATGAGTAAAAAATTCTTGAAAAGGACTTTAAACAGCAAACAAACAAAGGAAACTGATTCATTTGATACCCGTGCAATCCCTTTTACTATGAATTTACACGTTCAAGTCGTTTACCCTTTTCTACTTATTTTCATGCTTTATGCACAGTACAATCCGACATAATGTTTATCACCCCTACTAATATTATTGTGATTTCAAGACACGTGGTTTAGGTTGATCTATTCAAAGCTGTTATAGGGTAGAACCGGTTTTATAAATAAAACTGGCAGTAAACATGATATTGCTATAGCCTGTTTCTTTTGAAAAATGGTCCTGTAATAAATGTTTCCAGACCTTTCTGAAAGACTTTCATGATTTTCAACAGAAAATGGGTGGCTAAAGGAGAAGGTGTTAACATAACAATATATGTTATACTTTTCGGCGAAAATTAGAGCTAACTAGTGACCGATTCGCTGGTAAAAAAAAAATGTGTATATTATCATCTACACTGACAAACCTTTGTTTGCCTTACATGGCTATTGTTATAAATGCGCACAGAGGATCTTACCACGAGCAACTGACCAATCGTTGAATGAATAGCTACGTTAACCCAAATTGTTTACATTTTACTTCGAACATGTAGTTCATGTCAATCTAGGATCATGTCAATAGACTGCAAAATAAAAACAATGTTCTTACGAACAAAATACAAAGATAAGAAACTATGAAAGATATTACGGGCGTTTTTAATTTTTTTTTAAAAGGAAAAAAATTTTTAATAAAATTTAGTTTTTGTCTAGTTCAGAACACCCGCGCTTCAAGGGTAAGGAAAATGAGCAGCACCTCTTATGCATTTTAAATGGACAAAACTTTGTTTACGTTTGTGATCACGTGTTCGGCCAAGGAATCCACCTGGCAATTATATTCACCGATAGTACAACAAAGGAATTAATACAGACGCAATTCGCTTTTGCAGTATGACATTCAGAAACCTAGATTTCCACCGTTTATTTAACAAATAATTTGTTGTTCAAGCGTAAAATTCCTGTAGTATTCGTAGTAACCCATAATGCAATACTCATTCAGTTGATTGGTCAGTTAAAATCATACTGGTGCCTCATATGCTAATCTGACGCCAAAAAATATAGTCCCGGTTCCCATGCAAAAATATTTGTCCAAAAAGAAATTTTAATTCATGACTGCAGATAATTGTATTATAGAGAATACTTATTTAAGTTTGAATGAATATAAGAGAGATCGATTGATTGAAGTACATTTCTACAGACATTATCAGGTGATTCTAGGGAGGTGAAAACTGAAACACAACATAATGGGGTTTATCCAATATGGATAAACCTGGTTATTTCGTGCAGCTTAATGTTTTACATGCAAAGATAGATAACTCTTAGTTTCTTAACATTGAACGTCATAAATCATCGGGCTCGGTGCTTAAAAAATTCTTGATATTTCTTGTATGCGCATGTCTTCTAGAATATTCCTTTTGAATCTGTAAATTGAACGAAGCAGACGCAAAGATTTTTTAAAAGAATTAATCGATCATCATCTGCTGATTTATTGTCAAATACAAGTAAATATGTTACGTGTATCAAGAGCTTCGAAGGCCAGAAGACCTTATTTCAGAAAAATCACCAGAAGTTCCGTATCCAGACCTAAAACATAGAGAAGGCCTAGCTGTAGAAACTCATGCAGTTCTGAACATGTTGTCGCCATTGTCGAGCAGGCACCTGACTCAGAGTCACTGTAACTTCCTTAGTTTACCTGTTACCTGCTAATCCAGCTCAACATAATCGAGGTACAGTTTAATTTGACCCAAATCCTTTTATTAATTATCATATTTTTAATTTTTACGAATTTCCATACAATGCAACATTCAAATGACGTCATATTTGTTATCAAGGGGAACCCTATGCATGTTTTTCACAAAATATGACACCTTTTTTCCACCATTGCTATTTGCCAAAACCAATATCCAGTGTTTTGTGCATTTCTGCACATTTGGGAATTTGCTCTAATGCACGTGTATCCGTCGTGGTTTAAACCAGAATTACAAACTTGCTTTAAAAAACCAAGACCCTGCATAAATAGTCTATAAACTATCCATCTAGGCTTCACATAGTAATAATTTGGGATTTCCATCGTTCGTTATGTTTTCTACGGTGATCTAGTAATGCCATTTTTATATAATTTTCAATGAAAATATCGGGGTTTGTTATTAAAAAAAAAAAAAATCGCCCCATTACATGTACATAAACATTTAGTTTCTTTAAATATACGCTAAATTATACATGTACATAGAATTAATTTTTTAATAATTTAATTAATCGAATAATTAAACGTTTAACAATATTTTGTTTTTCTAAACGACTCCCAAAATGATTAAATAAATAAATAAAAATAAGGTATTCTAGACTTATTGATTTGTAATTAATATTAATTTTATTTCTTGGGAATTTTAATTGTAGGACACGTCACACCATTTCCTAGTCTTGTATGGCAGGAATAATCTATAAAATTAATTCACTTCAATTTTATTTAGATCGTTCAATGGTTACGTGTGGTGTTTAGTAAACATTGGTCTTGCCCACATTGACCGGTTGACTGGCCTGAGGAGTAATGCAGGGATATCGCCTTCCTAGAAATTGTATCTGTTGTACTAAGGATTATGATCTGGGCTGAAAGTTTAAATTAAATTTAAAAAAAAAAACAAAAAAAAAAACAAAAAAAAAAAAAAACAACAACTTCATATTGACAATTTTTCTTTGGTTTATAGCAATTTAATCACAAATCATCCAAAAAAAAAGAATTATGGCATTAGTCGGGATGTTAGTTATGCAGATTTTTTAAGTTTAATGTACATTTAAAAGCAACATATACAAGGTATATTATAAAATAATGATAATAAATAAATTCCATATACTATTTCTCGGTTTATGTGGACCAGGTTTCATTGCAGTACCTTTTCCCTCCATGTACATGTACCTATTAAATTTTGCATCTAACTATTTAGGAGCCAGCTGTAGCCAGTCTCCTTCAAACTGGTGTATCTCAAAATACAGAAAGCAAAAGTCTTTTTTCAATTTCAGGCAACAGGTCTCATTTCAGCAGATCTGGTCCCCTCCTTTTGATCATATGATTAATTTTATAGCATATATATGTCAGAGTATTATGGCTTTTCTACCATCAAATGTTATTTATCAGGAATCAGTTTTGTCATCAACTTGCATGGTTGACAGAATCCAATCGATTCATTTATTATTAATAAGATATGGGTTGGTTACAAGAGATGTAACTAATGCGTCTCAGGATATATGAAAACTATTATATTACCTATGTTGGATAACATTGTCAGTGTTTTGCCAGATTTGTGTTCTGATTTTGAAGCTGCTTTATTTAAGTCTGCTTTTACATGATTCTGAAGCTGCTTTATTTAAGTTTGCTTTTACATGATTTTGAAGCGGCTTTATTTAAGTCTGCTTTTACATGAGCTTTCTTTGCATTACTAAAAGTGAGTAAAATAGTGGCTTTGGGTATCAAGCATATAATTGTCTCTTGTGATACCATTCAAGTTTTTTGTTACAACATTTTAGACTGGCCAAACTGGTTCGGGAACATGTTTGCATTTTGAAAAATATTACAATATGATTGTTTCAATCTTTGCAGAATTTTGCTGTATTATGTACAAATATTGATAGGGCGTCTCAATTTTCACATTTAAACTCAAAACCCTTATCCCAATATCAGTTTCCGTCCATCTTAAGGTATTCAATGTATAATGAAGGGATTTTCGACAATTTTAGATAAAGATAAAAGTGAAATGAACCAAAATTCGCTAGACTAATAACATGTACAGAGACGGTCATTTTGCACATTGAAAGTTTCTAAGAGTTACCTGGCCTTGATTAAAAAAAAAAAGAAAAAAATTATTTATCTAAATTTCTTCGGTATTATTCACTTTATATCATATTTTAATAAACAAACAAACGCATATTTTCATCAAGAGATAATACTCGGATTAGTTTGAAATTCAGATTACTTCTTAAAATATCTTTCAAACACCAATGCGCTGTCCATAGACTTTAATATTAAAATCAGGGTGCAATTAATTGGTTAGTAATCAACATGTAAATTCCTTGTTGGAACATTTTTGTTTGACAACATCTTCAAATTATAACTAAAATATTGCCGACTTGGCGTAGAACAATAAAAATTAATCAATCAAAATATTTTGCTACCATGATTTAAAATATTGGACTATTTATTTCTTAGGTACAAAATATGGTCGTTATACATTGTATAAACTTTAAACAAAGCTTTGCAGTTTTTGAATATTCAGTCAACTGAAGTTAAGACGTACTGATTTTTCACATTGGGGTTGCAACCCACTTGTATACAAAAGTGTTTACAGAGGAAAATATTACGCAGATCGGAAGGTGGCAGTTGGGCGCCAGGGCTGTGTATTGAGCAAAATTGAAAAAAAATTAGATACATACGATACAATAATTTTTTTTTCTAAAGATATATATATGCGATATATTGGATTCTATTACAAGTCAATCATAAAAGGCTTATAAATCATTTAACGTATGAATTTCATAAAAATTGTTTCATTGTCATTACAACTTACACCTCAAATTAAAACTTTTAATGACTATCAAATCAAAACTTTTAATGACTATCAACATTTTAAATTAAAATTGTCTATGCTTTAGTAATAATTCTAAAAACTGTGTTATTGCCTTAAAAAATTGAATGATTATTTAACAGATTTAATTAGTGAAATATGATCTTTGATGATTGAAGTTCCAATCTTTTTAACAGAATTAGAAGAAAAAATGCCTGTCCGATACGTATTGGAAGTAAATTTTCGATACGATATGTTTCTTGTATATTGATACGTATCGATAAATTGATAAAACCCTACAGTCAGCAGCCTGCAAATCTTACATAAGACCATTGTTGTAAATTTACCTTCTGTTTATATATATGTTTTATATTATGACACAACTTTGCAATTCAAATATTGCTTTGACATTTACTTAGTATTCCCACAAACTTTTATTACATATATGGTCACATAATTTGCCTCAAAATAAATGTTAAATTGCCTTGCAAATTTAGAATGACAGAAGTGTAGACATAGGATTAATAGTGCATGTGCTACATTTGTGGTAAGTAAGTTTAAGGGTCGTGGTGCATCAATCAGTTATCCACATATTAGGACGCATTGCAAGGGAGATACTGGAGTTTTTCAGATTTGGGAAACAATTTTATTTATACTTTGAGAAATGATATCAATTGTGTAATTTTGTTTTGTGAACATTTCTGCGATGCTTGTCATGAGCCCCATTGTGTGCGAGTTGCACATTTATCATTTTCAATGCAATTTGCATTAATTTTCAAATTTCAATCTTAAGGCGCAATTTGTGCCTTTCACTTACCAATTTGGTCATTTGGTGCGATTTGTACCTAATTTGTGCACGATTTGTGCTTTTATTGTTGATCTGGGTGCCAATTTTAGTTTGAGACGGATGGGTCATGCGACTATGTCCCTTGACTCATTTGGCTTAATACATATATTTTGGTACGATTTGTACCTAATTTGTGCACGATTTGTGCTGTTGTTACTTTGGGCCGCAAAATTGCCGCCCCAATTTTAGTTTGTGGCGGATGGGTCACGTGACTTTGTCCCTTGACCCATTTGGCATAATTTTGCAAAGAATGCTGTCTCCGGGGGGTACTGTTTTTTCCAGACTCCTTGGATCAAGGTGGTATTTCTCTTGCTCATCATCTATATTCATTTACCTATGCTGCCATATAATCATAATGATCGGCGCATACATTGTGTTATATCTAATTTATTATTAAATGGCCATGACAAGCACGCCAAAACAAATAAAGTCTTCTTTTTATTGACTGTATTTTCAGACTTCGTAAACCTTTTACTGGGGTTAATCTGATCAAGTTTGTTTCTGTTATTGTCTTGGTACAATGTCACGAAATAATGGGGTTTATCCAATATGGATAAACCTGGTTATTTCGTGCAGCTTAATGTTTTACATGCAAAGATAGATAACTCTTAGTTTCTTAACATTGAACGTCATAAATCATCGGGCTCGGTGCTTAAAAAATTCTTGATATTTCTTGTATGCGCATGTCTTCTAGAATATTCCTTTTGAATCTGTAAATTGAACGAAGCAGACGCAAAGATTTTTTAAAACCCACCCTCCCTCCCCTTAATTTTATATTTTATCCCCCTTTAGCACCTCTGCCATTCTTCTAATGCATTTTCATTACAACTGTTTTTTTTTTCCGGTTGTTTTTTCGTTTTCTTTTAATTTCTCGTTTCAGCGTCATGGCATGGATCGAATCTTGAATAGGATCCACCAGCTTGTTGATGTGCTTTGCGGACCTTCAATGTTCCAGTTGCCTGTGGCTATTGACTTTGTTAGGCATAATTTTGCAAAGAATGCTGTCTCCGGGGGGTACTGTTTTTTCCAGACTCCTTGGATCAAGGTGGTATTTCTCTTGCTCATCATCTATATTCATTTACCTATGCTGCCATATAATCATAATGATCGGCGCATACATTGTGTTATATCTAATTTATTATTAAATGGCCATGACAAGCACGCCAAAACAAATAAAGTCTTCTTTTTATTGACTGTATTTTCAGACTTCGTAAACCTTTTACTGGGGTTAATCTGATCAAGTTTGTTTCTGTTATTGTCTTGGTACAATGTCACGAAATAACTAGTCTGTTTACCATGCCTCCACGTGCTAGTCACTTCCTAGCCGCATTTCCGTGAATAATATACCCTATCTCGCTAAAGTCTCGCTTACTCTCGCCAGAGCCACTGCCAGGGCTACTCTGAACTCATCGGGTTTTATAATTTGCAGAACACGGAAAAATAAAAGGTTCCGAACACATTAGTAGGGGTGTTTATACAAATACTTTTTTCTCCCTGTACCTTTCGAATTGGCATATCTCACTGTACATGCTGTATTAAAAAAAAACATGTATATATAACATGATCAACTACAATTGACGTTCATGTTTTGTGCAGAATATACGCAACATTATTCTTCTCTACGACCTAAATATACACCTTTTCCTTGGCCCAGTATGGATAATGATTGTCAAATCTAACAAAGACGAACAATAACAAAAGAATCACCTATAAACAAATCAATCAAAGATGCAAACCTTACAGCTTCACGCACTTTTTTAAACTCACATGGTATTTCACACAAATTAAGGTCACATTGTTATTATGAGAAATTTTGTAACGTCAGCAACAAACTATATTTTAAAAGTGATTTCTGACTTACTTTATGTATATTTAACTAACTTAAAACATAATTCACAAATATTTATTGGTAGGATTTTGAAAATTATGCTCTTTGCTGATGAATTGTGATAGTTCTCAAATGTTTTTTTTGCGTTTTCTCGTAAAATGTAGCGATCTTTGTATCTGTTCTTTTTAAAGCAGTTCTTTGCCTTGCAGTGACTCAAAAACAAATCATGTAACTTTCGTAATTCTGTATAACATGACTCGATAAAGCGTAAGATTATATTAGTATTTTTCATTTGTTTTACTGACTTTCATGTTAAAAAGCTGGCATTTTTTGGTTACCATTAATCTAGCATCATGAAAAATACATCCGATCGCAAAACTCTAACATTTCAGACTGTAAATGTAAAAGAAATTTCTTTTCAATGGTAACAACTTACTATTAGAAAATTTTAACAATACTCTTTTATCCTGTCTTTTGGCTTGATTTCTTCATGCAGCATTGTCAATTTTCGGCGCTGAATTTCGAAAAATCCATGACGAGTATAGAAAATGCATGTGCAAAGTCCTTCGAAAAAAACATAGCTATAAGATGTCAATTTGAAAATTACAACTAAATACTATCAAAGAAAGCTGGATTATTTTAATTTGTAAATAATTATGGTGAAATCATACGGATGTAACATCATGTCGTTTATTAATGCAGCCTCATTTAAAACATCGACTTTCAAACTTTAAGATAATAAATATATAAAGAATATGTACCTTTAACGTGAAATACATATTAGGGTTATGGCTAGTATTAAAGGTAGATAATGTTCATTTCATGATGCAAAATGAATGAGACCTAAATTTGTGCGAAAAACAATGTGAGCCTAAAAACTGCGTTGAGCTGTGCTATGCAAACTCATTTCTGTTGCTGAAGACAAATCAAAAGTGTTTTAACCAAGTTGAACAATTTTGTTATTACCTGATACTGTCTGCAACTACCCAAAACACACTTTAAAAGGTAATGACTCTATTAATTGAAGTCCTCCAAACACAATAATACACCATAGCTACTCACAAAGACACTAGGGAACTAGGTCCCTTAGTTGAGTTGTCTAACCAACAGTTGTTTCCCGAAAAAACACCAGTGTCTTTATGATAGCCTTTCCTGAAATTCAATTCAACAGTTCCACACATCACAATAGCCCCAACGGCAAGAGCATTCATATTGCTTTTCAGTACTTAGCGTAGAAAGCGATCGTTTGTTTCCTATTTGAAAATGCCAAAAACAATATTTCTTAAATAGCATAAATGTATATTAATGTTTAGAGTTATAAGAAATCAAAAAGAAACAATAGAACAATAGAAACTAATATTAAATCTTACATTTATAATGCTATTTAATCAAAAGACATAAAAAAACAAAAGTACGTACACTGTACTTGAGGTATTTATGAAATATCTTATAGTTTCAAAATATATCACACTGGCATTTTATAAACTAAGTATATTTTTCTAAAGTTTCATCCATGCTAAATCAATCAATCAAGTAAATAGTCATTGTTATGTTTACCATCTTCGAGGTTCTTTGTACATTGGGTTCTCAATCCATTTCACGACGAGTTGTTTTGCAATCCCTTACATGGTTTACAAATTCTTTTGAATTAAGCGTACAGTTACACGTAGTAATGTAGGCAAGCCATGCTAGAACTCCAGGATATGCAGTCTTCACCTTTGTAATAAATGTAAACTTTCAAGAAAAAAAAACATTTAAATTACTTATTATAAACATAGCGTATTTCTTTTGTAAATGCTTTTAAGATATTTAAATGTTGAGAGAAAACAAAATGATTTGTAATTTCATTATTAGAATACAAGGATTTGGTACGTCTTCTTTCAGGAAGTCAAAAAAGAAAGGTAACACTTTTGAAATTTTAGAATGCATATTTAAGGTTGATGAATTTATATCAAAATATGAAAACATATAAAACAAACTTGTAAATTTAATCTGATTGCTTAATTTAAATAAAAAAAAATTGTGGGTTTAGGACCCCGATGGATCATAATTGCAAGTTCAACTCTGTTTCAGTATATATATTGTATTTTATACTCTACAGCCCTTTGTCTTAAAAAAACATTATTTCATTATATGTATATGCACTATAAAAAATAGAATAATCGAAAAAAACTGCGAGTTGTTTATTATTATTTATGTAATAACTAAGGCATAAATATGTAAACAATTGATGTATTTAACAACATATAGATAATCATGTTTCTCTATTATTATTTTTGTACTGTTCATGCATTATTGTTATTTATGAAAAAAAAAATTCTGAAAAAATCTTAAAAAAAAAAAAAAGAAAGAAAATGATACGTCAAAAGAATATTATTTTAGCAATTTCAAATACATAGTTACAACCTGTCATTTCAATAATTAATGACGTTCTCTAAGTGACGTCCTTTCACCCGCTTCCCTTCCCTAAAGCGCACTTTAAAACCTTTCGAATAATATCAGTTTCGTATAAATAGCTCGAGTTTTTGCGAAGTTTTTAAAATGTAAAAGTGTTACCTTTCTCTTCGGACACATTGTAGTTCTTCGTTACATAAACTTTTAAAAATCACCGGAAAAGGTACTTTGTGATTTGTTTTCTTGTCTATATAACGAACATCAGCCATCATTAATACGATATTTGATATACCTGAAACCTGAAACAATGTAGGTAAATGTAGAATTAATGCACGCATTGTACATAACAAAGACTTTATAACACAACATGAACAAAAAGCATCTTCTTATCTTTTAATTGAAGTACAATGTTTTAACATGTTGAACATACGGATAAAAAAACTAACTGGGATCGAAAAATACTAACGAGGAACATATTTCAAAAGCTGAATATACATTGTAGTCAGAAAACTAATAATCTAATCAAAATACAGTAAAATCACATATTTTCGTAGGGTCAAATTTTCTTGGTTTGAAGAAAACCTCTTGGTCCGTGGGGATTTGATTTCGTCGATATAGAATTGTTGAGAAGGTATGTACAATGTATACAACATTTATCATTTCGTGATGGACATGAATTTGTGTGTTTCTTCATACCTCGAAAAGAACGAAAATTAAACCCCACAAAAATTTGTGATTCTACATTAAGAATGTGAGTTAGAAGAAACGGACATTTAAAAAATAATGACGTACGTTGTCGGACATCATGAAACTAAACGGCGAAGGCGCCAGATGATTACCAGGTATATGATGTGGTTTTTATTTTATAATAATTTCTCAAATAAGGAACTTATCAATCTAAAATTTTCAACATTTCTTTTGTTTATGTTCCGTATAAATTTTAAAAGCAAAGACTAGTAGTAATAGTTTTATAGCCTTACAGTCCACGAACCTGTTTGATAATCCCTCGTATTGTTATAGAGGACACAAAAACAAAAATACTGACAATTTTTTTATGATCTGACAACTGCCACTTACACAAGGGAGCCGAGACATCAATATACAGTCGATTAAAGACAATCCTTAAACTGCAAGTGGAACCTACATGTAAGCACGCACGTTTCCTTAACTATATTAGCCTTAAAACGCAAAATCATTGCTTTAGCATATTAAGGATCGGGCAAGAGTATTGCCCGTAAAACCACATTGTTTTATGACATACATTGAAGCGAAAACGTCAATAATACTTATACCTTAAAAAAAAGATTTACCGAGGCGAAAAACAATCCGCGGTTATTATTGATATTTTTCTGGTGAATAACAAAATATTTTCAACACAAGGGTCGATAATTGTAAAATAATAATAATAAGCAACATTGTTAAGGCTTGAAAAAGGGGGCGGGGCCTAATTTATACGGGAAAGGTTTACTGTGACGTCACAAAAGATATGACTTTAATGTATTTCTCATAATACATGAAAATGAAATAATTTGCAACTTCTAACTGTATTAGCATAATAAACAACCAAATAACTTATCAATGCATTAAAAAAGGTGCTATTTAAATCCCATGTAGCTGATTATAAACAAAGCACTGAACATCCAAAGTCAATTAAAGTGCCCCAAAACGAGTTTATGATGTCACAAACGGTTTTTGAAGACATAACCCCACATCTCTAGTTGTTTGATGGGTTAAATGTTATGACAAGTGATGATCGATTTGAAAATATTGATATTACGATGTATTCATCCCGTGTACTTTTCAAAAGTATTTATAACCCTTATTTGATCAAAACAGGATGTCACAAACAAGGGTGGTTGTATTCGGGTTTTTAAAAATAATTTACTAATACCAAAAAAGAAGGCCTAATATTGTATTTCATAACAATGAAGGGATAAACCACTCATTTTTACTTACAATTTCTCTGCGATAGCAAAAAAAAAAAAAATTTGCTTCGCGAAATATGAATGTCCCATTCAATGCAGTGGATTACGTTACGATTTTCTTACAGCTTTAACGGAATTGTAATTGACATAAATGGTTATGTTACATGGATAAAATTGATCATCAAATTATCAGAATAAAAAAAAACATAATGATTTACGGACAAATGAAAACTTTCAATTTGTGCATTTAATTGTGAATTACGTTACACGATCTTGCACACAGTTCCTAAATGCTATGAACTTCAAATATCCTGACTGAGATACACACTTGTGCCCATTATTAATCACACATGGACAATGCCTTCAACTGTCATAATAAATTTTATATTTGAATTAAAGTTGAAATCCGTGAACTACGTTATAGTGAATTACGTTATGATCAACTTTCTTTTTGATGTAAAAGAATCTTAACTAGGCGCAAAATTACCATGAGTCTTAATTCAATGTCATCGCTTATCATACGGGAACTAATAGAGAGGAAGTTTACAGGCTGGAACGGTTTTGACTAAGGCAGTGGTGTTAAAAATTAGTTTAAAACTGAAAATTTGACTTTTAAACGAATAAAACTATTTCATCGTTAACAGTGCTATTGGAATTTCATTCTGAATATGAAGGGTATATGTTCTACTAAGATATCATAAATATAAAACATTGATTCGCTCAGCGTTTAATTCTGAAAAGGTCTGTATAATAGTGTTACGTAATCCAAAACAGTGTAACGTAATTTACACATTATATAAATACAGCTTTAATCTTAGATAATGACTAGAATAAATTATGCTGAGCACGAAAGAAATTTCGGTGGTGGGAAAGGGCCAAAGAAGGAGATAACTACCTGGAAAAAGAGGTTTAACGTGTAAGAAAAAGTATTATGTATCCATTTCATAATTTTTCTAAAAATCACCAACATCTCAATACAGAAATAAACAGATCTTTTCAATAGTAAAAGGGTCTAGAAAAGGTCCAAAATTTGTTTAAAGAACTACATAGAACACACTTAATTGATAAAATTCTCCTTACTTTAAATGTTTTTATTTTAATGCAATAAGTATTTTGATACCCCGGTTACCCATCAACTGGTTAATTTCTTTCCATAATCCTTTCAAAGCTAGAACACCTTATCTTATCCTCCTTCAATGAGTAAAAAGTCTGTAAAACAGTTTGTCGTGTGTTGCCACCTTTGTGACGTTTAATAATTTGTTTGAAATTCTCAAATGTATTATTAATAATGACATATAATTTTTAGCAGACACAAGATATCAAGATGAGAAATAAAACCAATTTTGTAAAGGGAGATAATCCAAATTTACAGTAATTACCACTTAGATTTAACAGAAAAATCATGAAAATGGGTCTGAAAACGCTAAAACATAAATTTAAACAACAAAGAAATGGCGGAGGCGGGGCGGCAGGAGGTAAATAACAAACTTTGAAACAACGTCCGTCTTCCAAGGATGTAGATGGGAGAAAAGGCAGAGTAACGCACTGCATGGTCAGAATTTCATTTGTTAGATTTTAATTGGTCAGATTTTGATTGGTCAATCTCTGCCTCTCCTACCACGGTAAGACATGGAACAAAATTAACATTACAAAGCACAGCTATACAGTATTTCAGACTTTCACATTCAAGGAGGACACTTATTGATTATAATAAAAATTTTCAAGTAAACTTATAATTAAATTTATTTATTTTAATGCAATAAGTATTTTGATACCCCGGTTACCCATCAACTGGTTAATTTCTTTCCATAATCCTTTCAAAGCTAGAACACCTTATCTTATCCTCCTTCAATGAGTAAAAAGTCTGTAAAACAGTAATTGTAAGAGTAAAAACTTTACCATCAGAATGTTTATAATTTTGAAAGTGAATCAAAACTTTACTTTTTTGAAAAGTAATCTGTGAAACTTGTAAAACCTTATTAGCAGTGCCAACTGATGTTATCTCTCCTATTCTGAGGAAGCCGTGAAAAGCCAATAAAAACATTGTTTGAAATAATGCCCTTTTATATATGTTCGATATCGTATGTTCTAAAGCATCACAAATTTTATGCAGAACTACTATGGTTATTGGTAAACGAATATCCATTGAAGGTCTTGATTTGCGACAGGAACTTAATAGTTTCTGAATGAGAAAGCATGATGTATTGTCAGGCAAATTATTAATTTTATGTATATATGCTATTGATGAAATAAATGACACGATAGAGGAGGCTGCATAACCTTCAGCAAATAAATAAGAGATAAACAAAGCCAAAGTTTCCTGAGACAACGGAAGATCATTACTCATATCAAATTTGTTTGCAAAATTTCTATAAATAGACCATGCCCGTTTATATGCTTGAGTGGAAGCTGGTGCCAATGTTGAAGTCAACAGGTTCCTCAAGACTGGTTCTAAGGAGGTAATGTTGGCAGATTGGGAATCACCGTTGGTTCTTTGTCCATCCAAGGAGCAAGTTGATGGAACTGCTGCACCTTCAAACGAGACAAGCAATCACATAGAATATTTTCCTTGGTACCCAGATGCCTAGCTTTAAACAAAATGTTAGACTGCAGACAAATTAGCACTAACTCTCTAACCAAATACATTATACTTTTATCCTTAGACGATTGCTTGTTAATGATATGCACAAGGGCATAATTGTTTGTGTAAAAGTAAATGCATTTGTTTTTAAAAATATGACTCCAAACTTTAAGAGCTAACACTATTGGGTAAAATTCCAAGAGAGTAATATTACATTTTTTCCAATTATCATTCCAAGTCCCATAGAACCAGTGCACACCTAACACTGCCCCGTATCCTATAGATCCTGAAGCGTCTGTATACAGTTTTAATTCATTGGAATCAACCCACCTATCTGGTAAGAAAACCGACCTACCATTAAATTTTTCCAAGAAGGCTAACCAAGTACATAAATCTGCTTTTACTTCTTTGTTTAGTCTAATGCGATAATATGCTTTTGTAATGCCAATAGTAGTGTTGATAAGTCGCCTTAAGAACGCTCTACCTGGCAAGACTACATTACACGCAAAATTAAGAAGACCAATCACTGACTGCATGTCTTTCAAAGTAATCTTTCTGCTTGGTAAAAGCTGTTCAATTGTATCTCTACATTTTTTAACTTTATCAATAGGTAACCTTGCCTCCATCATCTCGGTGTCTAATTCATATCCCAGAAAAGTCATTACCTTGTTAGGACCAAATGTCTTATCCTTAGCCATAGGTACACCTATGTCGGCGCAAACTGTTAAAAATGCCACAAGTTTTTTGTGGCACTCTGTCGCAGATTTGTCAACAATTAGAAAATCATCTAATACATGAGTCATAAATTTAATTCCTAATTTTTCTTGTGCAATCCACTGAAGTGCTGTACTGAACCTTTCAAATATACGACAGGAAGAACTGCAACCCATCTGAAGACATGTGTCAAAATACCAATGACCTTGCCAAGTGAAACCAAAGTATTCAAACTGTGATGCATGTAAGTTGATAATTCGAAATGCATTAGAAATATCTGTTTTGCAACAATATGATCCTTTCCCACACTGCTTAATGTTTTGAATAGCATCCTCTACAGAAGAGTATTGAACAAATGACTCTTCCTCGGGTATGCCATCATTGACAGACTCACCTTCCGGATATGACAAATGATGGATCATACGGTACTCACCCTCTGTTTTCTTACTAACTAGACCTAAAGGGGAACAATTTAAAATTGGCAGTGGTTTCTCTTTGAAAGGACCCATAATTCTACCCAAATTTATCTCCTTTTCTAACTTTTTGCTAATAACTTCTGGTAAGTCCAGTGCCGATTTTAAATTTTTTGAAAGAGTATTTCTACTTTCCCCTGTGTAACCAATGTGGAACCCATATCGAAAACCATTAACTAAAAATTCTGTTTCTACCTTGTCATACCCCACCAACCAGTACTCTAATCTACTGGGATTTACTGGAGTTGGACCCTTTTGTGGGATAGGTTGGCTTTGAGAATTTAGCATTACCTGTGTTGGTTGATGTGCCATTTCCTTGAAATGGTTTTTGGGTTCTGGATTTGTCCAAGAAACGAAATGGCCGTTGAATTGGTTTTTTACATATGTAGATTGGATGGAAGCCACCACAGTTATAACATCTGTGCTGGAATTTGCATGATGAACCAAGCCTACAAAACCTTCCAGCTTTGTGATAGGCAAAGCATGACCCCTGAGGGACTTCCTCATACGTACCAAATGACGAACGGTCTGGTGTTATTTTGCTTGACTTCTTTTCTGATTGTTTGAGGCGAGCATTAACATATATCTCCATATGGACATCACCCCATTCTACCTCACCTTGTTCTATGAGTTCCCTGAACTCCTTATCATATTTTCTCCAGTCCCCCTTTTCCTCTGCAATTTGCCTTACTGATTCCATGTGTTTTGCAAGCTTTGGCTGTGCAAGTGTATCTTTAATGCAATATATTGTCACATACCTATTCCACGCAGTTACCCAGTCATGCAGGGATAACGAACCATCCCTAACTTCGTCGTCATCTGTGGATCGCATATTGTGGATAACCACCTTACCTGTCTGATCCTGTTCCTCTACCTTGATAGAATACTTACTTTTCCCCTTTTCCTTTTTTAACAACAGAGCCATATCAACATATTGTTTTGACCAAATTTTAGATTTTATTTTGTCAGAAACAGTTGCCTCTATCGGTACTGATGAGCTTACAAAACCTGATTTCTTACCCACATTTGCTGCAGGTGGAAGTTCAGTACCTACAATCTGTGAACTGTGTTCGATTACAGCGCCTGATACCAATCCTGAGATACTTGCATCCACTGACTTATTTGTTATTTGACAAACTGACCCAGAAGGACCTGCTGTTAAGCTATTGCTTGATGTAGTGGAAGCATTATTTCCCCTTTCTCCCCCCATATTATGAACAGAGATACTCCCCTGATGTTGCAGTAATGGTTTTATCTCTGCTAACACCTGCTCCGTGACTGCCTTTGTTATGGTTTGGGTTAATGCAGCCAAGGTTTCAGGAGGAACATCAAGGGGTTGAGTGCTTGTATCGACAGCCACAGCATCATTGGTAGTGGACTCTCCAGTTCCGTTCTGTGCACGACGTGGTCTTTTCACCTGACTTGTTTTGGACTGTTGGGCTTTATTCCTTTTGCCTGGCATAATGCTGGTAAATATATACCTATATAAATTTAAAATTAAGGAAGAAGTATGTATCCAATATATTATGTTATGTATAAATATAAACTGTAAAAGGCTTCGGCCTTAATTGACAATGAACAAGAATTGTAAGACCTCACTGCAGCCAGTGTAGGCCCCAACTGTAAGAGTCAGTTAGCCTACATGACAACGTATTTGAGCATATTGATATTTAACATTACATTATATAACCACTTTCATCGCTCAGTACAATGTGTAAATCTAATACAACAAACTAGAAAGTGATGAACCTTTTCCTTCAATTAATTTTTCACTTCATTGATTCTGCCGCTTCTCGATAAAACACCCTGTATCACCTACAGTTGTTGACAAAAATTTTCCGGAAATAGAGTAAATAGTAGAACCAAAAGTGTTTTGGAACAGATCTGTATTTCCCGAATTGCCGTAAGCCAATAAAAGCACCCATTGTGCGACTGCAAAAGCCATTAGTCAACATTACTAAGCCGCTGCTGATCAGTAAGAACTATCCGCCACATAAAACGAAAAGTTGACATAAGTTATAAATCACCACCTTTGAAGCCGACAACCCTCGCACCGTGTCAAATTCCCAAGAAGGCTGTAGTGCCTTTCCCACAGATAACAACCTGTTCGGCTGTTGTTAATTGTTTTCATCACTACTACAAACGAGGTACTTGAAGGGCTTGTAATGTATCTAAGCGCAGTTGCAGAACAATAAAACCTTAATAAATGAATAATGAAAAACCACTATTTGTACAAGACTCAATATCATATAAAGGGGATAGCAAATACAAACAGTAAACTTGTACCTTCAAAAATGATTTTTTTTTTTTTTTTTTAATTTTAATTCCTCCATAATCTGGACCATTGAATCGAACATGATTAGGTAAATCAACTTGTTGTTGAAATCGATATAAAAATCATCAAGGTAAAAGTGGGCCTAACATGAATTAAAAACCAAAACGGCTAAATGTCAAGTACAAAAGACTGCCAGAAACTTGTACCTAGGACTTGCCTAAAGTACTGTAAAAATTCACAATATTTTAGTAATCAACTAATACCGAAACAAACAAATTGGCAGATATTTTTCCAACAAATTGTTTTCTTTTTATACAGAAAAAGGATAAATCTGGAAGGCATCAACATGCACTTCTAGACTTATCAAATAAACAAGCGATGGAAAATAAATCGCCGGGGTAAAAGTTGAAACTAAAATGAAAAGACCCGTATGGGTACAAACTTGGCAAGTACAAAAGACTGCCTGAAACTTGTACTTAGGACTTGCCTAAAGTACTGTAGAATTTCACAATATTTTAGTAATCAACTTATACCGAAACAAACGAATTGGCAGACAATTTCGAACGATTTTCCTTCACAGAAAAAGGATAAGTCGATCTGGAATGCATTGAAATACATTCATAGACATCAAATAAAAACCGATGGAAAAAATCGCCATATGCATGGTAAAAGCTGAAACTAAAATGAAAAAACCCAAACGGGTTTAAACTTGGCAAGTACAAAAGACTGCCTGAAACTTGTACTTAGGACTTGCCTAAAGTACTGAAAAAATTCACAATATTTTAGTAATCAACTAATACCGAAACAAACTAATTGGCAGACATTCTTCCAACGAATTTACTTCACAGAAAAAGGATAAATCTGGAATGCTTTAAAATACATTCCTAGATATCAAATAGAAAAACGATGGAAAAAATCGCCATCTGCATGGTAAAAGCTGAAACCAAAATGAAAAAACCCAAATGGGTTGAAACTTGGCAAGTACCAAAAAACTGCCTGAAACTTGTACTTAGTATCTGCCTAAAGTACTGTAAAAATTAAACCAACAACAAAACAATCAATTTGCTGATACTTTTTCCAACCGAATTTTCTTCACAGAAAAAGGATAAATCCGTTTTACATTATTAGACATCCTAAATGCCTATCGTACTCAGTCTGTTAAAATAACAAATTGTTGTATAATTTCAAAGAATATCTATCTGAAAAATTGACGAACAATAAAAGTAACAAAATGTTGACAAACTTTTATGACTTAGATGTATATCTATTTTCTCGCTGAAATTAAAGCTCCCCTTATACTCCTATATAAATGAACTGTTCAGATGAACTCCGTCATGAACAAATTTACGACTGCAGTCTCCTTCACGGGGAGAAACGAAATAATTCCCATGTTCCCAAAATACGCAGTAACCCAGTGCTGGCAATGCATCTCTCAATATTGCGTTTACTTTGTCTGCAATATTATTGTACCCAAAACGAACACCAAATCGTGGCAATAATTTACAAACAATTATTTTTGCAACTTTATAGCGGCGATGCATTACCGATACCACAGATTCAATTTCTGCAGCTAACAAGGTAGCGTCGGTACTAGGACTAATATCGTTCTCCCCAATCATTAGAACAACTACATCTGGACCTAAAGCAAATACGCTCTCCATATCCTTAGATATTACATCACGAACCTTTCTTCCACCCACACCCCTGTACAGAACGGAATGCGTTTCTCCCAGACCAAGGCTCGCAGAATATCTAATGTCACCATCTTTCAAGAATTCATGAAAACGACGCACAATTGAGTGTCCAAGAATGACAACTGAAGTTTTACTCATAGAAGACATAATGAAATAAATTTACTCACCAAAATCTTGATAAAATAAATAACAAACTTTGAAACAACGTCCGTCCTCCAAGGATGTAGATGGGAGAAAAGGCAGAGTAACGCACCGCATGGTCAGAATTTCATTTGTTAGATTTTAATTGGTCAGATTTTGATTGGTCAATCTCTGCCTCTCCTACCACGGTAAGACATGGAACAAAATTAACATTACAAAACACAGCTATACAGTATTTCAGACTTTCACATTCAAGGAGGACACTTATTGATTACAATAAAAATTTTTAAGTAAACTTAAATTTATTTTTTTTAATATCGATACTTACAATCTGGTATGTGAATTACGTTACATTGTTTGTTTGATAATATATATTGGTTTTGAAATAAAATTTAATGCTTTATCCCACCAAACTTAAGTGAGATGCCAGAAATCGTGTAGATATAATGTTTAGATTATCAGACTTTCAGAATATACAGCTTTTTATTTCATCTGACATGTAACAGGGTGTGTGAAATATGACTTTATTTGATGTTTTACAATTATAACAATCTAGATATATATACTTATGATGTCTATTGCAAAGCTAGTGCAATATTTATAATGATTTTCTGTATTCTAATTTGTAACAATGCAGTTGTTTAAGAAATAAAAATCATTAGATTTGATTTTAGTGATGAATGTGAATTACGTTACAAAGAAGGCAGTTTGTTTCTGTCTCAAAATAAACGTTTACACTGAATTTCAAAGTGCAAAAACTTGAGAGTCATTTTGTAAAAGGTATACTCACGTAAGTACATACAAATTTTTTGTTAATTTGACTATGCGAGTCTAATCAAAGAAAAAATAAGATGCTATTTTCTCAAAATCAATTTTTTTTACGTGGATTCATTATATGTAAATAGGGAATAATGTTTAATATACTGAAAGTTATTTTTTTTTTAATTAATTTTAAATTACAACATTTTTTTTAATTGGATAGTTATTTTATCTCTATCAAATACAACTACTTGAAACATCATTTTGAATGTTTTCGTAATAAATAATTTTAATTTTTAATAATATCGTAAGAAATAACGTAATTCACTGCAAAAATTACATTGGATATGATGTGTGCAGAATATAACACCCCCTTTCAAAAGCTATCATCTGTGTTTTCTGATCATTCAAATATTGTTCTATCAAAATTAAAACATTTCCTTTGTATTCCTAGTTAAAAATCCTCATCCGTTTCTTATTATACTTTTTGGGGCACTTTAACTGACTTTGGATGTGATTGCGATGAACTTGTAAACATGACGACATATTGGTAAAAATGACTTATTTCATGTGCTGTGAGAGGCAGATTGAGGAATTTTTAAACAATGAAAAATGCCTTTTATCATTAGAAGGAATATTATTTACAGGTTTTAAAAAGTCGACTAATACCAATGTTTATTCTTCGTTTAGTGTAATTATTAACTAACTACCAAGAGAATGTATTTTATTAATTATGCCGTGTTTTTATATACAGTCTACGTTTATTTTACATCGAGATGCCTCATAAAATCGTACTTTCGCAAGGGCATACACTGCATAGATCTGAGCCATTTTTTTGAATATAGATAAAGGATATTTTTCTTAAACATGAAAAGTGCTGCTGCTTTCTTTAAATCGAGGGCGTGATTTTATAAGTACTCAAAATATTTGGTAAAAATCAAACATATTTCGACATTGGCCTATTTACTTGAAAATTTAGATATTAAAACGCGAATTCTATTCAAAGCAGCAACACTTTTCAGTAACTAAAAAGTGTTCAAAAACAATTAATTGCTTGAATTTTTAATTTCAACTAGGGTATGCCCTTGCGAATTTGTTAATGACCTACATTCGATAAAGTTCTGTGATAATAAAACAACTTAATTAAAATAAATTCAATTTTAAAAAATCTCCCCTTTTTGCTTGTCTATTTTCCGTTGCTTTCTCGTAGTACAGTACCCGCATCGTTATTCTTTACAATTCTATCGTGTCCTATCGTGCGTGTATCCTATCGTATCGTGCGTGTATCCTATCGTATCTTGTTTTCCGTTTATCGTGTTTTGCGTTTTTATCGTCTTTTCCGTTTATCGTGTTTTGCTTTTATCGTGTTGATCGTTTATCAGGTTCAATGATCATGTATCGTGTTTTGCGTTTATCGTGTATAATCGGAAACCCTCGCTTTTTATCTTTACTACAGGAAGAAACTACCGAGGTATTCCGAGTTTCTTTTTCGTTTCGTTAACTAAAATAAGATTATTTTATCCAAGAAAGAGAAAAAAAAGTTTTATCCCTTAGTTTTTCATCATTAAAAGAAATATTAAAGCGTGGAAGTAAAAGAATAAATATATGAATGATATAATTAATAAATAAATAATTAATAATAAATTAAATTAAGAAAATAATCATATCATATTCAAGCAGAGAATCAAAATTATTTTTTTAAAATGAAATAATCGATTCCCTTTTGTTTTTGTTTAATTCATCGGACTGTATGATTTTTTTTTGGTCAAAATTAAATATTTATAAGATTTTCTTAAATTAGTCAGAGTCAGTAGAGGATGATTTTCGGAAAGTCACGGTGTATACGTAACCCCCCCCCCCCCAAAAAAAAAATTAATAATTAGCAGGGGATTGATATGTATCTTTTTTTAAAAGCAATATTCATTTTCTTCCGATCAATCGTCTGGTAATATTAGGTATGTGTTTTCGCCTCCGATCTGCATGTATGCACATTTATTTAAAATTTTGATTTAAAAAAAATAATAACGAAGCATTTAAGACAACTTTAACATTGATTTTGTCTGTATAGGCTCAATTTTTTAAATTTATTTTGATCACTGTCTAATTAGTTAAATTCCTTATTATGTCTAAATTAAAAAAAATATAATAAAAAAATAAAATGTAATGCATGAACATGCTCTACCCGATTTATCACACCATGGCAGTTACTATAAAATAGAAGTTTTTCATTAATTTTATCTGACATTAGGTAATCTAAAAATAATAAACAGGAAAAACATTGACTTTTAACAGCTTACCTTTTCGGCGTGAAAATAAACTGAAAATATAATCAGTGTCAAATCGAAGAGATTTCCTTGCCAGTTAACCTCTCTAATCAGCACACTGCCTTTCCGTGCGGTCAACACCCCCTCCCCCTTCTCCCCTATCCCCCTAAACGGCAGCTCGGCCCGTGTGTGTTCACCTTCAACACCTGAACTGCTCTCTCACCTTGTGTCAAACAGTATCTATTTTCGGGAGTCTGTCATACCTTGTGTGAACTACACTCATAAACGATTTTTTTTCCTAAATCAATTAAATAATTGTACAATTTATGGATTTTAAAAAAGATCATTTCCCTGCTTGAATTTAAATAAAATTCATATAAATCAATTTATTGAAACAAAGTCTCTTAACTCAATCCGTTGATTAATTTTATTTGTACGATGTTTCCATAATGTTTATTTAAATAAGTCTTTTAATAAACTTGTTTAAAAAAAAAATGCTGCACTTATGGTACATGGACTTTCGGATCATCGGGTTTTCTTTCGGATCACCGGGTTTTCATCGGGTTACAGACAGAATTAATTCTATAGGAAACAATTTATTTGATCGTAGAAAAGATTGAAATAATTCTAACATTTTAAACTATGACAATTTGCTCGCATTAATTTTGTTACGGTATTTTACGGTATTTTACTATAATGATAAAAAAAGAAGTCTGATTCCGCCGTCATTATGCAAGACGAGTAAATGTATTGCACCGAATCAATTTATAGTACCGGGTATTAATCCATTTCATTCCATACATTTATAACTTTATTTAAGAAGTCAATATTATTTTTGGCTATTTGGTTAAATCATGTTTATCTAATTTTAAATTGGTTACGGACTTTCAACATCCCGCCCTTCGAATATGCCTTATATGAGATTACCGGATAGGTCTAAAATAATTTTCAGGGTTTAATAATTCATTTGCAGTAGAAACAGTACATACAAAGTTTAATAGCAATGATTTTTAATTATTTAGTCGGAAACGTCGCAATTTATTCTAATATTTGTTTATTAATTTTTGTATTTTGTATTGAAAAGAAGAAAAAAAGTATTTTATCATTCAATGTTCGTTAATTAATACGATGTTTTAAGTATCTGATGTAAATGTTTACATGTACATGTACATAAGTGAGAGCTAAGCGTAAACGTACATGTACATATGCAATTGTAGCAGATTCATATTCTGTTGGCACAGTTTACATGTATTAATGCAGAGCGCCATTATATAATTATTTATTTAGATTTCTACTCAGGAAAGTAATTTTTTTGAACTATATAGTTCTTTAAAACCGATTTCTTTAGACATTTCTTTCGGCCGGTCGTCTACGTGTATTTTTCCCTAAAATTTTAATATTTTAATTTCAATTTTTGGCTACACCGCAGATTGTAAGCATCAGACATTAAATACAAATATTAAATTTATTGCGTAAATTTCTTACGTGAAATACACGAAACTTAGTACTTGTATATATATTTATCAGGTACAAATGTATCTATATATTTTTCATAAATAATAGATCTTTTTATAGAGTTTCATAAATTTATAATAGTACCCGTGAGAAACGGCACATAATTATATAAGGGATTTTTGTGCAACAATTACATGTATGTTAAAATATCCATAATAAAAGGAGTCATAGTTTAACCTTAAAATGAGAATTTCAACATTTACACAAATATTCGTAAATTCACACCCTTGATTAGAAATTTTAAAAAAAAATTCAGTCTCCATTTCATAATCATTTAATCATTATATAAAAAAATATAAATGAATAAACAACTTTTGTAAAATTACCGGTGATCTCAATTTTTTTATTGTAATAATTAAAGGTACTTTATAATTTAGATTTGAAGCTTTGCAAGGATTTAAATTAAAATATTGCAGTAAGTAAACAAAGTAATCTTTTCGTCTTGTCAGAAAACGTTCCGCATTTTGAAACAATCCTATCAGGTTTTGCGTTTATCCTATCGTGGAGATCGTTTATCAGGTCTATCGTGTTTTGCGTTTATCCTGTTTTGCGTGTATCGTGTTTTGGGTTTATCGTGTTTTGCGTTTATACTATCGTGCGTGTATCCTGTCCTATCGTGCGTGTATCCTATCGTATCGTGCGTGTATCCTATCGTATCGTGCGTGTATCCTATCGTATCGTGTATCCTGTAAAGAATAACGATGCGGGCACTGTAGGTCTTAACAGTGCTGCGTAATCCGAATTCAAATAAATAAGACATTGAAGAGTCCATAACTACATCATCTTCAATTACGAACTTCCGTTGTTGAAAATAAAAAACAATATCCAGATTACAGTTTGTAACCTTTGTGAGTGTTTTGATAATAAGGCAAAACATACAGATAATATCGGATTAGATAGACGCTAAATTATTTGCATTTTTTCGAGCATAAAATATATATATATTAGTTATATAATTATCAACTCTGTTTTACATGTATAGTTTCTTAGAGCGTTTTAACTATTTTTTATTGTAATTTGTTCATTTGTACGTTGTATATTTTGTGTTAATATTTATGATTTGTATTTCATGTATTATCTAAAATGTTAGAGATATTGGTACGTGATATGTCTATCTCTTAATCCAATTTAATTTATCATAACAATATTATAATAATTTGTTGTATAAGTTTTGTTTCATGGAGAGGATTAACTACTTCAAGCTATGTTTTTCTCTTTAACATGAATAAATTAGTCATTTTTCTTTGTTATGTAATGGATAAAACTAATGGCGTGTTATTTTTTCAAATCAAGAATCAAGAATTCTTTGATTAAATGGACGATGTACTTTATCAAATTAGAAAACGGCTAAAAAAAGTTATATCACTTACAGAAGCTTTCAAATCTACATAAATTAATATATTTTTAGTTATCATTATCATTTCCCTACCCCAAAATAAATTACAAAATGTTAATGTGTTGCCTCATTAGCCCGATATCACTTCTCTAGAAAAAATGAAATCATGTGCGTTGTTTTACACTGTTTCATAAAGGATTTCTTGACACGTACATACACGTCAGGTAATTAGTACAGTAAAATTGGTTAGTATTTAAACTGGTTGTTAAGTATTAGATTGTAACTGCCAATTAAAATTCACGTGTTGGCATTAATACACGCTGTCGCAAAATTTACACAAATTACACTGCCATCGTTATCAATATCGAATTGTTCTCTTTAAAGAAAAGAATTTCTGCTGGTCGATATGTGCAAATTCCTTGGATTGCAAAAAATAACGACGATCTGCACAGTCAAAAGCGGTGAAGTAGAAACAACTGCTCATACTTCAAAGTTGGATCTACTTACGTGTATCTACATGGTAAGTCTGCATGCTTAACCCGATTAGGTAAGTTTATAGTTACTATAGGTTTATGTAACATTTGAATTTAAAACATTTGAATTTTAAAACTCTTATTGTGTTATTGTGTTACGTTGCTTTAAAATAAAATAAAAGTAGAAAATGATTACCTTACTAGCCAGATAATCTACCGATGGAGCTACCTTGGCCAATATCCACACCCTAACCATTACATTCCTCCCTCCTCGAAGACACAACCAAAGTTCTTATTTTCCCCCGGCAATGATTTTAAATACAAGTCCAGGGTGGTCAACGGCACAACATCCGTAACAGGAAAGAGAAAAATGTATGGCTTAACCGGGAAACGATACCGATATTCCTCCCTTAATAGTCAGGTGCTCTACCGTCTGAGTAATCTATCCAGTCCAGTATTATAGACTCAAATCATTACAATATAAAGATACAAGAAAAAACGTAAAATATGCGTTTTCATCATTGTTCTTGATTAATTACCTATTATCATACCCCCTGCTTGAAAAGCAGGAGGGTATATAGTAATCGGTATGTCCGTCCGTCCGTCTGTTACGCTTAGGTGTACCCATATCTTATCCGCAACTCTGCATACCACTGAAGGAAATTAAATAAAAACTTTCACAGAATCTTTATTACACATTGCCATTGTGCACCTCTTATCTTACTTTTTGATCTGACATATATTTTGGATTTTCCAAAGCAAAACATGAACACTACCATTATATTCATATTGAAGGCGGGGGTATCATTTAGAGAGCTCATTGCTCACAGTACCTCTACTTTTTTAAGTTTTATTGTTCTTATTATGACCTTTTAAAAAACATGGAGTTAAATCATGGCTGACCTGTTCAGCTCTTTTCTTTATACTGAATACGACTACGAAATCAATGCCCCGTTCACCTGATCACCACACAGGGCTCAGTGTGTGAGACCAGTCGACAGGGGATACATATTGCTCATAAGCGTCTGATTTAAAAAAAAAATCCATTGTACAGTGTTTTTGCCTCGACACAATTTTATGATATCAAACAGATTTTCAGTTCGATCGTTTACACTTTGTTTTAATCATTTTCATTCGATCATATCCCCAAAATACGTTTTTATTGAGAATTCTAAAGACATAAGTACTTGTATTTTAAATTTCCAGAGAAATAATTGACATAGTATTATAATGAATGATATGTGAATAAATATGTTTTTTTTTCTATTTTTTATGGTTCCGTATGCGAAGATTTGGGGATGTATAGTTTTTGCCCTGCCCTTCCATCTGTCTGCCCTGCTGTTTATTTGTCTGCTTTTTCTGCAAAAACTTGAACCTTGCGCATTACCTTTGACTGGGTGGAACTATGGCTGTCATATTTCACAAGTATATATAGTTCCTATGACAAGACCTTTTTTGGGGTACAACCAAATTTGACATTCTGAATTTGATCTTTAAGTTTGACAAACTTTTACACAAAAATACTTAGCTTACTATGACTTTGGTCATAAACTTTTAAATGGTTGGTGCTAGGACTTTTATATTTCATATAAGTAATTCTTGTGTACATCTTTTATTGAATACTTAGAAAATTGACCTTTTGACCCTGACTTAGAGATTGATCTAGATTTAAAAAATTTTAACCTTGGCCATGACGTTTGAACAGTAAAGGCTAGGGCTCCTATACTTCACATATTTATTTCTCGTGACAAGACCTTTCATTGTACACCAACAACTCTGACCTTTTAACCTTGATCCTTCAGTTTGACCTATTTTTGAAAAACTTTGAACTAAGCTATAACTTTTGAACAGGTGGTACTAGTGTCATATTTCACAACTGTATTTCTTTTGAGGCTTTACTGAACATACCAATATACAGTGGCTGGAACGTTATTGTTGACAACTTACACGAACGATCACGTTACACGAATGATTCCGCACGATTAACGCACGATCAAACCTGATACACGATCGATCCTTCACATTCACGATTCTACACGTTACACGATATTACACGATTGCTAACGCAAACGCACGATTCTTCACGCAAAATAGTTCAAATTATTTAGGAATCGATATTGCCAAAACGAAATACGGCTTTATATTGATTTTAGATTCAAAGTATTATCAATAAATATATTATATCATCGACTTTGAAAAAAAAAAAAAAAAAACGGAAATGGGAATTTCTGGTACTAAATACATGTAAGATTTTTTTTTTTATTATTTAAATTTAGATAATAAATAATATTTAGATAATTCTCCGACGTAAGAAAACGGATTTTTTTGTTCTATCAGAAGATAGTAGTAGGTGGACCGTAAAATTTGATTGAATTGGATTTCATAATATGTAGAATGGGGGAAAAATGGCAGCAATGCATGGAATGACTTAACTTAAAAGTTATATCTATATGTTTCATTACTTCAAAATGTTTATGAATCTCTGAAACATGAAAAATGACATTGCAAATTATTGTTTTACTTTAAAAATTAATTAAAAGTAAGATACAGAGATAAACACTGTTAAACAAAACCCCGAAAATCATGTGCGTGACGTGCATGTGCATTCGCCGACTAAACATTTATGTAAGCTTTGAAAAATAAATATTTCTTTATTTGTAAAAATATTTCTTTTTGATTATTTGAAAATAAAAAAAAATATCTTACCACAATTAGCAGCAAACAAGAATGATCTTCAGAAAGATATAGTAAAACATCTTAGTACGGTTTATCACAATAAGTCACGCTATTTGACGAGAACATTATATTGTACGACTTACTATATTGCTTGTTTACATGTACAAGCGATAGTTAGTTCGTTCCGCATTCAATTATGTAAACTGCGCTTTATTCCTTTTATATGTATTAAAAAATAAAATATAAACGGAATACCGTTGTTTCACAGATATCATTCCGATAAAAACTTACAAAACGAAATTTACACGTTTCTAAACGCACGTTCGCGCACAATTAAAACCGCAAACGATTGAGTCTGTTACACGCACGATCTCGCACGTTACACGAACGATCACGCACGATGCACGAACGACTCTACACGATTGGTTTGTCAACATTAACGTTCCAGCCACTGTAATTGATTTGCATTTGAGAAAGTGTAAGTTTTACTACAGCTCAACGCACTTTTTAAACTCACATGGTTTTTCGCACAAATTAAGGTCACATTACTTTGTTACTGGTATAATGCAAAATTGTATAACGTGTCAACAATGTTTATTTTAAAAGTGATTTAGAACTTCATTTTGATATTATTCCATTAATTTGAACATAATTTACATACATGTTTAATAATTGGTTAGGATTTTTATATGCTCTTGGGAAATATATTATGACAGTTTCCATATATTTTTTTATTCCCGTCAAATGCAGCTGTCTTTGTATCCGTTCATTTTAAAGAATACCTTTAAATTGCCCAGATACAGAAACAGTGTAACTTCTGGTTTTATGTATATTAATATGACACTAAAGCGCAAGATGATAGAAGTATTTTTTCATCTGTTTGACTACTTTCCATATTAAAAAGATGCATTTTTTCTAATTAACTTTATGAAATCTAGCATAATGAAAAATACCTTCCAACAAAAAAATTCAGTTTCGGACCATAAATGTCATGTTCATTATCATCTTTATCTTACTTTCACTTAGTTATACCACTTCTTCAACGACAAAAATAACGCTGTTTCTAGAAAAGATGAAGTTTTCAACAAAATTGAAATGGATCTGCACATGCACATATCTTATAAATCATTGTGCAACGATATTGGCAGTTGATAACAATGTGCTGAAGCATGATTCTATGTATAGAAACATGCTACCAAAGAACGAAACTGTGTACATGTTAGAAACACAACAAAAGGTTAGTCGAGTTCAATATGGTCTTCTCTGTTTATTACACGACAAATACTGCGCAGGAATGCTGTACAACAATGCAACAGAAAATTGTAAAATTCTGAAGTCTCGCCTTAATGAACAGTCAGTTGACAGGAGTCAGATAGAAATAGGATGGGAACTTTTTGTGCACACCAATGGTTTGTTTCTGATACATTTTCATATCAAGTGTTATACTTATCCTGATTTAAAACAAATAGCAATATCAATATTTTAAAAAGATTTCACATTTACTTATTTCAACATATTGAGAAAATATTTTTTTTTATTCCAAGAGGTTTCCTGATTTTCTGAACGTTGTTGCTTAAAATATGAGTACTGAGGACACAAAATTAGGAAAAGTATAGATTTTTACAAGCAGTTTATGGAAATAATATTTTTGGTAAGAAATTGTAACTTTGTTGTATTTTTAAAGGCTGTGAATCGGGATGGATACTGTATGATGGCCATGCATTTTTACATCGCTATCCCAACCACTATGAACTGGACGAACGCAGAAGTAAGGTTAACTGTACTGTGGAAATGTTGTCTAATTGTTATTTATAGAATAGATATCATGGAATTATTTTGATTCGTGGAAATCATTGTTCGTTGGTAAGCAAAATTTTACATGTTCGTGGGGATGTTATTTCGAAGGTTCCCTATACGATAATTCAATGACCAATATGTTAACGAAATAAACGTTCGAATGGATGTAAATTCGTGAGTAAGAGTGACCAACGAATTACACGAACATTGATTCCCTACGATCAATGATGAACCTGCAGAAGTGTCGTTATTTCATTATTTTTACGTAAGACCTCTGACGACAGAAAGAAAATATAATTGAGGATTAGAAGCATACGAACGCAAAGACTTTCCATACCTTATTGCAAAAATATCGTTTCAGACAACTGGTATTCTTGGGAAACAGAAATCATGATGAACAAGTTCAAGAATAATCTTTTTAAAAACAACACAGGGGTTATTAGAAGATATCTTTTTTCATGAAAGATGAAAATGAATCATTTATAAAATATAAATATAGAATTGTGTCATCATCTTTTGTTTCTTATATTTTCATTTTCTTAAGTTATTGACAAAGGCCATGAACAACATTTTTTCACATAATGAAATAAACATATAAGTTTCCTTTCAAAACATGTTCCATATTAATAACTGAATACTTTACAAATCAGCTAAATCTCTTAAAACACATATACATAAACGGTTTCAGATCACCACAGTCTTGTTCAATAAGTAATGCTGAAATTGTGTAATTTAAAATGAAAATAAGTTTCTTTAAAAAATATACTCAAGGTTTGTTGACAAAAACGATAAACTCTATACGAAGAGCGTTTAATAACCTGTTTTAAATTGCAAGCTTAAAGATAATTGACAGGTGGACAAAATCTTTTAAAAAGAAAAATAAATCAATTAGAAATAAAACTTCATCACAAGAATCGTTAGCAAAGTTAATACATAATGTTAAAAATATATATTGCAGCTGCACTGTAAGAATCTCGGTGCTAACATGGTTACCATAGATACTGAGGAAGAGAACCAATGGATGATGGATGTTTTTGTGCCACCTTGGAATTCTAGTAAGTAATTTAAGATATTTTAAATGTATATGAAAAAAAGTTAAAGCTGAATATGACTCGTTAATACCATGCTAACTTACCTACCTCTGATATTTTGTACTTGGGTATTCATTCGAATTCGTTAGACCTGATTGTTTTCTTGTCATTGGTATCTGCAGTAGATAAACAACAGCTAGGTGTTCTTTATAATTAACATACGAATATATCATACGTTTACACAGGTTAAAAGTGATTACAGTGAACTAGGGACTAAGTGAATGGCTTATACAGAAGCATCAAATAAAAATGAAATACTGTAGATTCCTAATTATACACGAGGAATCATTTTTTTTTTTGGATGATGAAATCCATTTAAAATCTATTGATCAACTGTCCATTCGCGAATTATTATTCTCGCCATTTGACGTTGAACAGCCAGTACGCGATAAAAAGTACTTGCAAAAAATATACAGTAATGAAAGAATATGGTGGAGAAATTCCTTTTACGAATTGTGTTCATCTTTATCTAGTTAATCAGTGTGCATAGTGTATGTGTACATAAATTGGCGAATCATGCATGAATAAGATCATCGTTGTCCGCCCCAAAACTGCTAAAGAAATGTATCCCGCTTGTATAATAAAATATAATACAAATACAGTCATATTTGATGATGCATTACTGTGTACAATTCCATCAACAACATTTTAAAAATTGGGGAAAAGTTTTTCCATACAAATGTACAGTGTGTGATAAAGGTTTTAATATTGAAAGTAGACTACATGTAACTATGTTTTATATTTTTTCTTCAGCTGCCTGTTCGGAAATATGGAGATGTTGTAATACCTGGATAGGGTTAAGTGATATAGATCAAGAGTGTCTGTTTACCTGGACCCAGCAAAGAAGTACGATGTATTGGAAATGGAACACGGGTGACCCGAATAATGGTGGTGGAAATCAGGATTGTGCAGCTCTGTGTCAGAATGGATATTGGATTGATCGCAATTGAACTTTCACTGCTACCTTTGTCTGTGAAAAGGATTAAGATTTAAAGTTTTTTATGTGCCCAATATGCATTTGCCACTCTATGGTAACAATGACCTAGCTGGAATCTTCTCGACTGGATTGCTTAAGACTCATAAAAATCATAATAGAACAGTGCATATATTAGTTAGGGAAAAAAACTTTTTTGAGAGAAACTTTTTAAGCTTAATCAAGTTACATTAAGTGTATTACATTAGTGTATTATTAAGATTTTGTCGGTTATCAACCTTCCCTGGTAGAATCATTGTCATCTTAATCTGAACAAGAATCATTTGCTTACATGTAGCATATTTAAGATATTAAATATTCAAGACATTCATATACTCAGTATATGGGAAAATTAATGACGTTTTAACAAACGTGGTACCAGCATCCGTTTTCCAATGGTTATATTAAGAAATAAATGAAGTTTTCTGAGTCTCTGAATATTGTCATGCATTTCCCAGCCGTGACCAAATCAGAGTTTGCCAATGTAATTAATTTACATCTTCTTCTTTAAACAACGTAATTTCAAAAGCAGTCATTTCACAGTATCATCAAACTATGATCATAACAAATTATCTGTATTCCGTTGACTTTGATTTTTTTTTCCAAAACTATTTTTCGTGATAGAGACTAAAATGCAGCATGAATTTAATCCAAAGATATGAATAGATTGATTGATTGATTGATTGTATACTGTTTAACGTCTCGCTCCAGAATATTTCACTGATATGGAGACGTCACCATTGCCGGTGAAGGGCTGCAAATCTAGGCCTGTGCTCGGCACTCACGGTTTTTGAGCAGGGAGGGATCTTTATCATGCCACACCTGCCGTGACACGGGGCCTCGGTTTATACGGTCTCATCCGAAGGACCACCCCCTTTAGTCGCCTTTTACGACAAGCAAGGGGGTACTGAGGACCTATTCTAACCCGGATCCCCACGGGACGATATGAATAGATAAAAACAGAGATCATTCCATAATATATTGAAATGACTTCCTTTTCTTTTTCGTATACAATAGATCAAAGTTTGAATTTCCTACGTTTTTACTGATATGAATGTAATTGATCAAATTTTTTTATTTATGTCAGAAACACATCAGACCTAAGCAATAAATTAGAAAAATTTTTTTTAATATGAATAGACCTACACTCAATTTTTCTTTAACTTACGGCAATTTTTTTTTTATCTCTGAAGCACGTGTTTTAGATGATCGATGATGAAAAACAAACATCAACATCATTCAATGAAATAATAAGAGTTATATATAATCATATTTTGAAGTGATTTGATCGTAGGCCACATGTCTTACATGGACATTTTATGCGTAAAATAGGTACCACATCCACAGAAATGATTTACAATTTCAATATAATTAAATATGACATAATACTTTTAATTAAATGCTTATCAAACTTTTTTCAGCATCAATCGGTGTGAATTTTGTATAGATTTACATTCAAAATCTACAAAATGTGGATGCATCGGAATTCTTGTCATAAAAAATATCTTTAGCATTAGATTAAAATAAATCTTCGCATTTATTGCTTAGGTCTGGTGTGTTTCTGACATACATAAACAATTTTTGATCATTTACATTCAGAAACTTGCATAGAAATGTAAGAAATGAGGTTTTTTAGTTTCTATCGACTATTGAACTATAAAAGCTATGTATCAAATGTTGAAAGCACTGAATGGATTTTGATCGAGATTAAATAAAACTAAAGTAGTAATTAATAAAAGAAATTCAACAATTGCAGAAAATAAATAATTAATTAACAGTCTAACAATATTAATGCAGATACATATTGACTATCCACACAAGTAAATAGTCAATACATAAAACTCAGGGGTTACATTAAAATATACAGCTCTAAGTAAAATGAAATAACGTCGTAAATGCCTTTGCCTTTATTTAATTACTCATGTTGCACGATATATTTTATTTAAAATGCTATCTAAACTTCATGTATTTACATGTTTAAAAAATGATACCCCCTCCCCCTCTTTTCTATCGGAACAACATAAAAATAAAGTAGATTTATAACAGTTTCTTTCACTATGCCTATCAGAAGTTTTCGTATTTATACGGACTAATAGAGTTCTACAACATCCTAGGTACAAAATGGGCCCTAAGGGTTTGATGCTCAATTCGCACTCTTAGATTCAGTCTCTTTACCAGTGCAGCGTCGAAAACTTGTTTCTCACGGGTAGTAGCAGTTCTCAACCTAAGTCTTAAGCATTTAAAAGAAAATGGAATGGGTCTTTTGGATATCACTCTAAAAGAAATCCTAAAATGGGGTAACGCAATATTCAATTATCAATCGCATACGGCATTTAGGAAACCCTCTCCTCCTTACCAATTTATTTTCTAAGACAGGACTATTGTTCTCGTAACTTATATCGATGCTATCAAAGATGTATGATGAATAGATTGAGTCCTCTCAAGGCAAGACCCAGTTAATAATATATATATGGATACTATTTCACTCGTACGGAAAAGTGTTCTTCCAAAAGGCATGTGTGTATCCATAGAAAATAAATCTATAACACAAATAGGAAGGTTATGGTGAAAACGAACAGTATTCAATCTCAAAATCCATAAACAAGTACAAAATAAAAGCAGAGCAAATACGAACTCCAGAAACATCAGAGGTGGGATCAGGTGCCATGGAGGAGTGAGCATCCCCTGCCGACCGGTCACACCCGCCGTGTGCTATTTGCGTAATGCTATTTACCGCTTCAACAATGATGGCTTTTATCATTTCTAGAACATATATAGTACTCATAATGAAAACAATGTACGAATTTAGATAGTGATATGAAAAATTACATCAATATTTTTGGCGCCTATAAAATGAAAACAGACTTAAGTCATAAATTTGATTTTAAATAGCTTGTCGTTTATAATACATGCACATTAAGGTAGTATACAAAATTTAGGCCAACGTTTTCTTCACATTCAATTTTTGCAATTTTGTACTAGGATACAAAATCTCTCTTTAGATGTAATTTGAACAATATTCAACCGCGCGGGTATGTTAAGGCAGCACATGGATCAGATTTCGGCGAATTGACACTTTTTTTTTAACATGTAACACTAATAAATAGGAAAAGTCATGGATAAATCTTTTACTATCTATATGCATTCTATAGACGTCAATGAGACATATACCACAATTTAAGAGGCAATACATCTCGACTTAACCACGTGACGTCTACAATTAGAAAAAAATGTCTTAATGAAAAAGTGAAAAGTTCAACACTACCCCGGGGATAATTAATTTCAATTTGTTGTCATAGTTATCTAAAAACATCTCTGTACCATGAAAAGTGCTGCTAAAATCCTACTGTCCTATCACATTAATAATTATTCAACACTTTCGGAGGAGCCCAGATAGCTTGAAATATACCCTGTCTCAACACTAGTACTTTTGATCAGAGGAACCAACATCCTTAAAAGAATCGCTTCTGCATTCCCTTGAATTGAATTGTACATGTAAGGATATTTTCAAATAAGTTAGCCTTTTACCAGATTGGGACCAATTGCCCAAATAGGATATGATATTTGAGACGGTATATAAATTTACAGTGCAAAGAAATGAAAATAATTATTTTGGTAATAAATACATGGATAATAAATCCGCATCAAGATACTTGTTAAGGAATAACTTTTGGTTAGCAAGTTTTTCTGTATGCCCATTGTTTTGGACATTGACCCCTCGGAATTTCCTAAACGTTTTAGGATCAATCTTAAAAAGTGTAGGGTTAAAAAAATCGCGTGCCAAAAGTTTTTTCTTTTAAAGTATTTTCATGCGGATTTTTGATATTTATTATCAAAATGAACATTTGCTTTTTTGCACAGTAAAGAATGATTGCACTTAGTGTACAAAAAGTGGCCCCCGGTAAATTGTGCAAAAATAAAGTATAGAAAGTAGCCTAATTTGATTAATAAAACAATTCTTCTAGGTCTTAATCGCAACTTTGCAAAATTACAGGAATTAAAACACTGTAAAAGTAAGTTAAAATAAAGAACGGGGCTGCGTTTTATAAGACGGGTCACTGCAATTCATGAATTTCCATTGTTATTCAAAGTTATTCCGATCTTTAAAGCTTGAATACATGGAGAGTGCATTCTTGCCCAAATTTTTCAAAAGGACAGAAGGTGTAGAACTGTTGGACATACAACATATTTAAAGGAGAAATTTGGGCAAGCCTGCGCTCGGGGTAAACTTTTTGAAAAAAAGGTACAAAACGCTGACCGTTTTCTTCGCTATTTACGGGTATTTACATGTCATTAACCTCATTGTGACCTGTTTAGTATTCCAATATATCACGTGATTTGTAGACTCAGGTAACTGTGAATACCAAAAAAAATCAATAAATCACATGGCTGTATCTCCGATTGATAATATAGGATCGAAAAGCGACCAACTTATACCGTTACTTGTACATTTTCAATTAATCAACACCGAATTCTTTATTTCGGTTTTGTATTTTTTATAGGTACTGGAATTAAAAATTGGTCAAAATGTAATGATATTTTATCTATCATAGTCCTTAGATTTAGGGGTCACGTTTAGAGGGTCAAAGATTTTAAAGATATTTAGTCCCAATCGCCGCAATACCATCATTCCTCAAGTGTTTTTTTTTTTTTTTTACTTAAAAAATATATACACACAGGGTATAGAATTACGTAGATGGTTTAACACTGCATGGAATGCTTTCTGGGACCCCCCCCCCCCCCCCAAGAAAAAAACACAAGCAAACAAACAAACAAAAATAATCACACATACAATTGATAAAATTGTTTTAGTAATAAAATATCACCACACGCAGCATCACAACAACAACAAATTCTGTACACCATTATATGTACTAAGTATTTACTTTACTTTTAAAAGTACGTAGAGAGAGATGGAGATTTTATAAATTCGATACGGCACTAATCTTTTAAAAAAAAATACAAAAGAAGTTTTTTTTTTTCTTTCATGGGGTTTTATTCCATTTTTATTTACAAACTTGTAGGCTTCTTTTATCAGGTTTTCTTAAGTGTAAAATTTTCACCTAGAAACGACTAAAACTGAGGGTAAAATCTGGATTTAGTGAGGTAGTACATGTACATCCCCGCGCAAGATCCCCAAGCGCCCCTTCACCCAAAAATCAAACAACAAGAAAAAGAAAAAACTGGCGAAAATTAAGGATAAATAACACAAACAAACTTTTTTTCAGAAATCAGCAATATTTATCATAGATTTACATTTAAATTGGTAGCCTAAATAATGTTTAACAAGTATAGTGACCGAATTTTGTAAGATTTTGCCATAAGGTTAAAAATTGTTGCAAAATTTTGTATGGAATTATATAGAAAGCAAAACAAAAGCTTATATTTAAGCACCATGGAAAACCTACGATTTCTTAACATTTCAGGGATTTATTTTTATTTTTGTTTGTGGTAAGTACCCTTAAGCTTGAGATTTTTTTTGTGTTTACTTTTCTGTATATAATTGGCTTTTTATACATGTTTCCCTCTCTACATAAGTGCAAATATTTTTTGGACAATGTGAAAAATATATTGTATAAAAGGATTAATATTAAACATATTTATTTCATTTTCACTATATGGTGCGTGGCATTTGCCCGCAGGAAAAATGTTCAAAGACAAGACAGTATCAGTGGAATAGAAATCACTGTTAATTACTTCAGTAGAGAAAATACATGAAAATAACACGTTCACTTAATTTATCTTGGTCTTTTGAAATGTTAAGAATACTTGAATTAATTACAAATTGAGTAATATATTGTAAATTTCTATTTTTTAGAATTTAGATCTAAGGGCAGATCACTCTAACTGCAGAAAAATACCTTAGAATCAAAACTCTTTAGTGTGCAGTGTAGAGAGAGTTCTTAAAACCCAACTCGGAAAAGCGCAACGTTCCGGTATTAACATCTTTAATTATCTTGAATAAAACTAAAGCGCCGTTTTCAATGATTTTTTTTTTTGCAAGTTATGAACCACACTAATAACAAAATATCAGTTAGCTGTAAAATTATGAAGACTATAGTAAATTAGATAAAGTTAGAGGGGTCCAAAAAAGGGGCCACGGCCCTATGCTTAAGTGGAAACATTCTTTATATCCTAGTTTGAGATAATAATTATCCCAAACAGGCTAATAAATCCCATTTGGGCGACTGGTAACAACCTATTTAATGATAAAATTTTATCGTATTTTGTATGATATGCAAAATAGACAAAGCGCAATTTTTAAAAAAAAGTTGTTTTTTTTTCTAAAATACTGAGTAATTTTTATTGTATGCATTTACTTCACTGCAAACGGAATTTCAGACGTCGTGCAAAGTATTGGGGTTTGAAATTGCGCAAATTGTATCACTGTTAACGACGGGCGTTAGTATTTTTTATCATTTTGTCGTTTTGGCTACATAGGTTTTTCTGCAAATTTGTACGATGCTTCTGTAATGTGATGTGATGATGTCACACAGTATGTATTATTTAATTTCCAATTAACTGGCCGATTCCGACTGTTCATAAAATTGGAAGCATTCCGTAATATGCCTTGATCTTGTAACAAGAAAAGAGAGAATGTTTGATGAAATTTTGTTACTATGTAACAGGTTCTTTTCGTAAATCAAAGTTGATTAATGAATTGTGCAAATAAAACAGTTGTCAAATATTTCTTTACAAAACTGTAAGCAAATAAAAGGAGAGATTGAGAGAGTGATTTTGATGTCTAGTCGGTTTTGTTACAACGACATTTATATGCACATGATGGTATTTAATAGGACGTATAAAATCAATATGAACTGTATTCTATTTTACTGGAAAAACTTGTAACAGATAAAATCTTATTTTTAAAATGTGCAAATAAATAAAATTTTGTATTTAAAGAAACACTAAAAATAAGACATTTTTTAGAAAACAGGAGCAAAAATTGGATGTCTAGTCTAATTTGTTACGCCTTTAGTTTTTGACGTTTTTACGCTCAAACGATGTATGAAATAACGTCAGAAATGTTTATTTTGACGTTACAAAGTTCAGCCCGAATTCTATGCGCGACGTCTTTAGCGGTCATTTATTATAATAACCTGTCATTATATCCCACATGCAACGATTCCTAGGTCATTATTATTGTAAACAGTACCTTTTGGAGTCATTATTGAATTTTAAAGCATTCTTACTAGTGAATCAAATTCGAGCATTATCAATAGAGGTATAATGATGATTGTTAGTTCATTATCTACACATTAAATTCGTCACGGATTTTTTTTCAATTTTCCCGAAAATGACATTGATCACTCGGCGGATGTGACCGCTAAACAGTTCTAAGAAGTAAACTCCGCTTTGTCACCTGATTCCACCATTGATGTTTGGAGGTCCGTGTTTCATTTTCTCCTGATTTCTACTGTTTAAATAGACCAATGAGCTTGACTTCTGTTTGTTATCTCGATATTTGACTTGATTTTATTTACTTCTGATTTTTTTTCTCTTGCTTTTAAGTATTGAAAAACATGAACATACTTCAAAACTTTATTTCTGTAACATGGGTGTCTGTTGACAAAATGGAATAATCATTTACAGTTTATGACCTGAAAAAATATGCAAAAGTATCATACAAATGAATTCGACGCCTGGAATTTATTTTTGTCGAAACCTTGCTTCCTTTCTTTAGTTTTACGATCATGTGACCACATGTGCTTGACCAATATCTTGGCTGTTTTTCAATTACTGCGGGTGATTATAGTTTTTCATCAACATATCCATAAACATAGACATCACAAAGTGCATCACGACTATACCTAAATATATACACTGTACAGCTGTAGATAATTGAAATAAGAAATGAAAGTACCACTTTTTCTCTTTCTAAAACAATAAGAGCAAAAATTTATTTATAACTTTTTTAACTTCAGATAACAAGTGTGTCAGAGGTTAACCTTTATTAAACCAATATTTCAGATTTTTTTTTTTTTGTAAAGTATATTTCATTTTAATAGAGTAAATCAAAGTGCATTATTATAATTTTCTTTCTTTTTTTTTTTTTAATTTTCATTATCTCTCAATTTTGATTTTGTTGGTTAAAACTTTATATTTTGAACTAAAATATTCAGATTTTATTTAATTTACATTTGTAAAGGTACAGGAAAAGTAAAATTTTAAGTATGATACTATAGAAGGTTCAAAGAAGCAACGTTCATCAAAGTATTAAATATTTACTTGTAAACATAGTGCACAATTTTGTTCACAGTAGAATGATACATTTATTGCTCGTATATTGAAGTAATTGGTTACAAAATGTAAGCCGGAATCGAGAGTTAGCGTGCGTATCTCTTATACTTGAATACAACGAATGCAAAAATTTGTCATATTTAAATATATAAATATGACACATGTACACACCGGTAATTTATTACTTTTACGAATATTCATGTGTCACTTACAGACTTCTTTTTTATTGCAAATGTCTTACAAGGTTTTAAGTGATGTTTATGGTCAACTTGTAATAGTCGGAATCAAAGATATATATTCACTAAGCTGGTCTCTTAAAGAATGACTGAACTTAAGCTATGAGAATTGGATCCCGATGTTTTGCGCAAAATAAAATTCCAAAATTCATTTAATTTATGTTTTACAGGTATTAAACAATATCTTAAGAGCAGGTTTTGGTATATTATATTGCATGACAGTACTAAATAATTCCGAGCGACACTAGCTTTTGAGACGGGGGTCTAACAATTTTGTGTCATTTCTATTTCTATTCATATGCATACCAGTTTTCAACGACTTTGTTTACATCGAGCCGCAAATTGGCCATTTTTCTCATTTGCACAGAATGTGTATTTTAACTTAAACTTATACATATCTAAAGGACAATGTTGGCCAAGTTGCGGCTCATATCTAATTTATAAAAAAAAAAAAATGAACCCAAACTACACTCGAGTTAGCTACTAAATTAGTAGGTCACCGAGTGTCAACCCATGTGACCCGTTTGATATTATTATCACTTTTCTCACGTGATATTCAAGTGTTCGATACGCTTTCATTGTGTCAATCGTTGGAAAATTCTTTTTCAATCTACTTTCATCTTCAAAATATTGAAGATTCTTGCGTAAATTTTATTGGCGTTTTAAAGTTAACATTGACCTCTTTCACTGTAGTGTTTTTGTTCGGGGTATTTTAAAGGTAAAGTATATTATTTTTCTGATTACATGCTGTACATAGAGCACTGTATATACATGTAGGTAATATTTTAGCTTGGGTGTTATATCAAAATCATTGTAAGTACATTTGGGGCTAGTTCTTGGGGTGGTTGTTATAGCTTTTCGTAATTTGTTAAGGCGCTTTACTCCGACGCATATTTTGGTTTTTCCAGCCACAGCAGAACATGGACATTATAACCATATGGGAATTGGCGGTATCAGTTAGTGAACTCATTGGTCACAATACCTCTAGTCTTCATATACTTTATCCAAAGTTCCTAATTTCATAACTCTTATATTTTAAAAAGATATGAAGAATTTTGAGAACTTTGTATTTCAGTTGTAAGGTCTTGATGGGGCTATTCTGATCAATGTCATTACAAAAGAATTTATGAAGTTATGGTTTATTGTAGCAACATCACAATACAATTTACTTCTAATTTTAAAACAATGTTTGGTAGAGAAAATTAATTAGTGCTTTATAATGTAGAAGCCGAAATTCATTTTTGATGCATTGTCCTTTGTACTCTGAATACCGATCAAAACTTTTTTGAAAACTCTGGCAATAATCAATATTTGGATCAACTGTGTGTACTTATTTCAAATTATCCTATGGACAGGTTGCAAAGTATTTTTCATTTATGCGAAGACAGTCCTTTATGTTCAGAAAATAAAAAACTGTATTACAGTGTCATTTTCATCTACCAATAATTCTTAAAACACACACGACCAACCTAAGCATACAAAATTCATATATATTTATCATAATTATATTTATTTTTATGAGCTTTTCTGTTTTTATGATGATGTATTCTTTATTTTCAATATAAAGTGTATTTCAATTTTGTGTTTAAAGTGGCATATAGGCCCGGTGGGCCGGGTGTTGATTGTTACTTTATAAAGTATGTTAACAAAAGAATTTAATAATTATACACTTGTCACTATAAATAAATAAATAATAGTATCTTACTTACCTACTTTACTTACTTACGTGGATACAGATTAATGAAATTATATGCATGGTTATAAATCATTTATTTTTTGTACACAATGAACACAAAACAGTCCTCTCCGCGCCTTTTTCATATATAATGTAGATTTAATACGGAAAACCATGTGCTTACGATCTATTTCCATGCGATTTAAATGTCTCCGCCCCTTTGCTGCTACCTTAAAATCGAAACCGGTTATATTTTCCGGAATATTTGGTTTGAACGTGTTCATTTCAATAACGTTGTGTGTAATTATAAAAGTTTATATGACTGTAAAATCGAGACATTTATATCAAAAGCATATACATGTACAATAATCATTTATGAATTTAGCGATACATTATAATCAGAAGCTTCAAATGGATAGCCGAAAAGGTTCCAAATAACGTCATTCTTTCTTTTCTTTTTAAATACTTCTTAATTCAATATTTAGAAAGTTTGCATGGAATTAATTTCAATTTTGTATGCAGGCATCAAAACTTTTATGTTAAAGAGGCTGGGGTGGCAGCCATTTTCAGACTATTTCGATCTCCTTTAAAAGAAGAGCTCCATATAAAGATATACAAAAATGATCAATTTTTTAAAATAAATTTATGAATTTTTTCTTTGCCAAATGATAGTTGACAGCTTAAAATACCATATCTAAAAAAAATTAAATAAATATGGAGGTTAATTTGTGGTTAATTTGTAGACCCCTTAGCCTCCTTAAACATACTTTGTTATTTTTTTCACTATTCTTTAAGTTTTAAAATTGCTTTGTTTTTTTCCTCAAATATACAATAGTTTTTATGCCCCCTATATTTTCAAGGGCAAATGTTTCAAGGAATGTAAAGAAAAAGGCATTATCAATGTCAATTCAAGTTTTTATTTCGGTTTCAATCATTTTTCTTAATTGGATTCTTATTTATTGTTTATAACCCATAAAATATGAATAATTATTCCTGTGCAGATAGATATTCTTCCTTGATACATTTTTTGTTGAGACCTTGCTTCCGGCCTTCAGTGCGACTAATAATTGCTCACAAGTTGTAATCCATCTACTAGCCTGATTTTCAATTGTTGCACGAGAATACTCTTTTGCGTCGACATATCCAGAAACATACTTCACAATAGCCCCATCGGCAGGAGCATTTATAATTGCTTTTCAGCACTGCGTAGAAAGCGATCGTTTGCTTCCGATCTGTAAAATACAAAAAAGAAGAAAAATCATATTTCTTGTATAGAATAAATGTATATGAATGCTTTCGTGGTATAAGAAATTAAAAAGAAACAATTGAAACTAATATTAAATTTTACATAAATAATGCTTTTTAATCAAAAGACATAAAAAAGAGATGTACGTACATTGTAATTGAGATATTTATGAAGTATCTTATAGTTTCATATCTGATATTTTCAAAATATATCACAGTGGCAATTAATAGACTAAGTGCATTTTTCTTAAGTTTTATCCATGCTAATCAATCAATCAATCAAGTAATTTCGAAAAATCATTCTTTTATTAACTATTCACAAGGTTAGTTATACAGTTTGGTTCCCAATCCATTTCACGACAAGTTGATTTGCAATCCCTTACATGGTTAAAAAATTCTTCAGAATTAAGCGTACAGTTACATGTAGTAATCTAGGCAAGCCATGCTAAAATTCCTAGAAATGCAGTCTTCATCTTGGTGGTAAAATGTATCTTTCAAGAAAAAATAAAATGGTTAATCAAAAATTATAAACAGAGTGTAATTCTCGTAGAAATGTTATTAAGCTATAATTTTAAATTAAATGTTGAGATAAAACAATATGATTAGTATGGTGGCATGTTTCTGTCCCCCACGTTCAAGATGAATGATGCTAATATGCAACAAAATTATGTAGACATGCAACATACTTATGTTAACATGCAAGTTAATTATGTTGACATGCAAGTTACCAATCTTATAAGAAAGTATAATTTAAATTTAGAACATGCTTCACACAAAGGGTTTTTGCTGCCACCAAATCACTTGGTACACCCTAAGCCCAAGCTTCATGGTTGAGTGACTCTGCCATTGTGTGCATTATTATTGAGCAAATCATTATCAATGATAGGTAATTACAATCATAGACACAGGTCACCAGACAATAGATAATGGACCTGATGTGCTACATAGTAAAAGAAATATACATAGTAACATAAATTAGTACAGGAAGAAAGATCTTTTTCTTTTCCCCTGTCTTTCTTCCTGATTTTTTCAGCTTTAGCCAAAATAAATACAAAAAAAAATTGAAACTAAAATCAAAAGTTAAAGAGAAATTAAGAAATGTCTAGTAATTGTTTGAATATTAATGATTTACCATTTACATTGGTATACTTTAATCAGAATTATCGAGAAGTGAGAACAATAAAATTTTACTTACTATTTAATTTATTCTTCGATTCCAATTAAACAGACATGGACTGATGGGACACATCAAAAAGTCAAAATATGATTTTTTTTTAAGAAGTTAAAATGTGCAGGAACCGTCCTATATTGCTCAAGTTGTGTACATGTACACCCAACCGCAAACCTATCTTTTTCCTGCTTTTCGTTTTCTGTGGAATTCTTTGCTTTTCAGGAGAAATTTATCAATTTTACCACCAAAACGAATGTTTAATAATGTCCACAAAACTTAAATGGTCCTGCCTTAAATCCATTAAAATGACATGACTATCTTCATACAGAGATTTTTGAATCAATAGAAATGAACCTGTTTAAAAACAACTCACTGTAGACCGTCACCTGAAAGGTAGATATTACCCTAAGGGTATAATTATCACATCTGGGCCTGTACAAAATGGCAACAGTCAGGGTCAACCTATCGTAATCTTGATTAAATAATAAGAAACACACAAAGATTTGTAATCAAATAGACAGAGACACAAAAGGCTTAATTTCTCGCGTGAAGCATGTACTAAGTATGATTGTTGTTAAACTTTTCCCTCGCCATTCGATTTGCTCCCTCGCTTCGCTCGGCACCAAATCTCATGGTACTCGGGAAGAGTTTACCAACATATACATGGTTAATTATAAATTTACTTTCTAACACTCGTATCTGACATTGTAGTTGCAAGATGCAAGATAATTATGTGGACATGCGACTTAATTTATGCCAACATACAAGATAATTTTGTCAACATGCAACTTATTTATGTCAACATGCAACTTAAATATGTCAACGTGCAAGATGATTATGTCAACAGGCGACTTATTTAAGTCAACATGCGACTTGATTCTGTCAATACACAAGATAATATTGTTAACATGCACGATATGTATGTTGATCTGCAAATTATAATCTCACATGTTCACATAAATAAGTCGCACGTTGACATAAATAAGTAGCATGTTTACATAAGTATCTTGCATGTACACATAAATATCTTGCATGGGAACATAAATATCCTGCAATTGCATTTCTACATAAGTATCTTGCATGTCAACATAAGTATCTTGCATGTTAACATAAATATCTTGCATGTCTACATAATTATCTCGCATGTCAACATAAGTAACCCGCATCTTGTCATAGTTATGTGGCATCTTGCATCTACGATGTCAGATAAGAGCTACAGTACAGGATTTTACCCATTCTAAGATCAGATTCTCTTAAAAGATTTGTAACTTGCATGTCAACATAATTTTCGTGCAAATTGATATAATTTTCTTGCATGTTGTCATAATTTTCTTGCATGATTAAATAATTAATCTTGCATCTAGGGGGCAGAAATATGCCACCATAGATTAGTAATATCAGTATTAGAATACAAAGAGTACTTACATAAACTTTTAAATATCCCCGGAAAAGGTACTTTGAGATTTGATTTCTTGCCTATATAAATATTGAAAACCAACTGTATAATTAAAACGATATTTGATATACCTGAAACCTGAAACAATGTAGGTAAATGTAGAATTAATGCACGTAATGTACATATACAAATACAAATATTTACAACACAACATGAAAACAAAGCATCTTTGAATTGTTGTAAAATATTCTAACATGCTTGTTTTCATTACTTTTAAATGACGACCATGGGTACGAAACAAATACACTGTTAACAACAATCTGTTGAACGTTAGAATATAAAAGAAAACTGAGATTTAAAAAAAAAAGTACTAACAAGGAACTTCTTTCAAAAGCTGAATATGCACTGTAGTCAGAGAACTAATAAAAAATCACACTAGTTATTTTCTATATTGTGGACAGATATGTACGGATAGTGTCTGTCTCCTTCACTCAGTTCTTCAAAATTACCATGAAGTGTTATTTCATAATTCATCATAAACAGTATTTCTTTCTGGTTTCCATTGCATTGTTTCTCTTTTTCTGACAAAATTATATGAAAGAGTTATCAGACATAGATATTTTTTGAAACATTAGATTTTTTCTGAGAATACATACTTCACTAGAGAAAAAGTGTTTCATTACATGTTGTTATGGGTTCTTTCCCTAGTATTCTCCAAATAATCAAGAAACTCAAAAACATTTTCACATTTATATAGTTAAAATATTGTACATAGTATTCTGGCTCTTGTCTGTCCACACAACGTTAAGTTTCTACATCACACCATACTCCGTACGCTGTGCACCATACACTGTACATGATACACAAAATGAAGTAGAACGTAGAACGGGACCTACATTATACAACAATTGTAAACAAATTAAGTTCCACAGTTAAATACTCAAAGCTACATACAAGTTATTACCCACATAACCAACCATACACAAAAATGGGATAAGAATGGGATCAACATCACAGAACTTGTATTAAATGCTTTTACACAATAATTAAATTATTTTACATGTAACTTACACTTACACTCAGAAACTTCACTTGTATAGTTACTTTACTGTTTAGAATCATAATGAAACTAAAACTAGAATACTAGAGCCGATACTATCAATTAACACTACTCACAATAATATTTATAGAACATATAAACTATACAAATGAATAAACATTCAAACAAATAAACTAAAATTAAAAGACCTTGAAATAACAAAGTTATCCCAGGACCGTTTAATTAACAAAACAGGAAAGAAAATGTAAATAAAACATGTCACTCACCTCAGAAGTCAGTAACTGTAATAACACTTAAAATATACTCAGTACTTTAACTTTACAAAACTTCGGCAGTATAAAATTGGACAATCAGACAGAGCTCGTGCAGCTATATCTTCGAAAGCCGGTTTTGAGAAGGGCGGAAGCCTAAACTCAGTTGAACAAATACAGGTAGTGGAGAGGTACCAAAAAGGGTGTTTGAATAAGAGGTCAAGAATAGGGTAACTGAAAGAAACTACAGAAACTACAGAAAACAATTAGAACAATAATTAGAGTAGATTTAAAATGCAAATAGACAAAATAGCACCGTAAATGTGACAATACCTCCCACTTATGGAAAAGTATGCTAATACTTTAGAACACACATTTACGAAAGAATAAAAAAAGAGGAGTTTATATATACACAAATTGACACAAGTCATCACTACTTAGTTAAGCCTACTATGTTAATCTGCTCCTTGATTATCCCTCCCCCTAATGACGATAACTCGCTATCTATATAATTGAAGACCAAGTGTCCACCTCATGATCTTAGCGTTGATAGCTTTGGCTTTGTTCAAATACATTAACGACTGATGATCTGTTTCAATGAGGAACTCGTGTCCATACAAGTTCAGGTGGAACTTTTGGACTGCCCAAACAATTGCCAAGCATTCTTTTTCGATTGTAGAATACTTACTTTCACTGTCCTTCAATTTTCGACTTGCATACGAAGTTCAAACCACTATGCTCATCAAACTGCATCATCACAGCTCCAATTCGTCTATCCGATGCGTCAGGCTGAAGAATGAACTGTTTTGATAAATCTGGCAGTTTAAGAATAGGCGATTTCAAACGCTTTGCCTTAAATGTTTGAAATGATTTTTCCTTAGGTTGATTCCAAATAATATTATTTGGCGACCCTTCTTTGTCAGATAAGTGAGGGGTTGTGCAACAGACGAAAAATTGGGAACGAATTTCCTGTAGAAACTAACGAGTCCCAAAAAAGATTTTAACTGACGTTAAGTGTTTGGTGCTGGCGCTTCTCGAATTGCTCTTACCTTGTCTGGGTTTGGTTTTAACTGGTTCTCACCTACGATACCGCCTACGCACTCTAAACTCTTGTACCCTATTGCACACTTGGAAAGTTTTGCTGTCAAATTGGCGTTTCTCAGCCTGGTAAAGAGTTCATGAAGAACTTCCAAATGTTGATCTAAGTCCTCTGTAAAAACAATGATGTCATCGATAAAATTATCAATGTTTGACATTCCGTACAACAACTTACGCATCAGTCTGGAAAACGTCGCCGGTGCTGTCAACAAACCAAAGGGCATCACTAGAAATTGGAAGAGGCCTTTGGATGTCTGAAACGCTGTTTTGGCTTTAGCTGATGATGTTAATGGAACCTGCCAGAAGCCTTTGGATAAGTCGATCCTTGAAAATACCTTGTAGTTGAAAAGTTGAAAAACTTTGAAAAGATATCATTTGCATTTGGCATCGGTTCTGTATCGAACTGTGAACATGCACTGAGAGCTCTAAAATCTACGCAGAAACGAAAAGTGTCATCTTTGTTTCTTCAGAAGAACAACTGGAGAAGAAAATGGACTTTCTGAAGGTTCAATGACATTCAATTCCAGCATTTTCTCGACTTCCATATCAGCTATTCCCCTCATTGAAAATGGAATTGCATAAGATTTAGCTCTGATTGGTTGACTTGAGATTATCTTAATGTCGTGTTCAATAAAATTGGTGTAGCTAGCTAGATCATCAGACAATACATCAGTAAACTGATCCAAAAGTGATGTTACCTTTTTTTCTGTATTCAGGTGATAACTCTGGGTTGATGACCACACCTTCGGTATTCCCGACACTCGCTAAGCCATACTCGTCATCCTCCTCCTCCTTCAATTTACCTTTTATTTCAATCTGGTAGTCATCTTTGTTTATCTTCTTCTTGATGATTAATGTTCCTTTCCATTGCATCAGTAACTTATTTGAATCTGTGGGCAGCAATACTAAAACTTTTTCTCCTACCTTCATACTCCTTGCTCTAGTTGATCTGTTGTAGGATCTCGTCTGTCGTTGAGAAGCCTTCTCCAAGTTTTCTCTGGCTATCTCTGCCGTTGTCTCAAGTCTCTCTCGTAAATCCAACAGATAAATAGACTTCACCTGATAATCGTCTATCTCTTTTGTCCAAAGCTCTTTTAAAATGCCCATGGGCCCTCTTACGTGTCTTCCATACACTACGTCATAAGGCGAAAAGCCCTAACTTTCTTGCGGCACTTCCCTGTAAGCAAACAATACTAAGTTAATATATCTATCCCAATCACGTTGACGTTCGGAGCACATACGCTTTAACACATGTTTGAGGGTTCCCTTAAACCTCTCAACCAAGCCGTTTGTCATAAGGTGGTTAGGGGTAGTAGTGAGTTGATTTAACGATAGTAGCCGTTTTACCTCTCTCATAATTGATGATGTAAATGGAGAACCCATATCGCTCAACATTTCCCCGGGAACTCCAATTCTAGAAAATATGTCTCTGAGCGCTTCGGCAACTCTCTCCGTTTCAATTGATGGCAGTGGTACAGCTTCAGGCTATCTAGTAGCAAAATCGACCAAAGTAAGAAAATACCTATTCCCTTTGTCAGTAATATGATGAAAAGGTCCGACGATGTCTACGGCAACCCTCTTGAAAGGAACATCAACAAGTGGCATCTTCTGAAGGGGGTACTTAGAAACCTTACCTTTTTGTACGGTCCTTTGACTGATGTCACAAGAGCGACAAAACATCTTGAAATCAGTCTGTAATCTAGGCCAGTAATTCAGAAAGAATTCTTGACGTTGTACGTGATATAGCTAAATGACCAGACATGATTGACTCATGTACCAATTTCACGACAATTTCCCTCAATTTCTTTGGGACTACAAGCTGTCTGTAAGACTTACCCGATTCAGTCTTGGTTTGATATTCACGATATATAAACCCGTTGAGTATAAGCCATCGAATTGTTGCAGTACGTTTGTCAACCACTTGTCCGGAACTTGCCCATTGTCGTATTCTCTGCAGTGAGTCATCAGTCTGTTGTTCTTGTTTAATCTCGTTTGGAGTGATGTTTCCCTTAAGTATTTTTTGGAACTTGAGTTTAGGATATTGTTTTTAATTTTACCTTTGCTTGTTGACGGGTTTCAACAGCATTTGCCTCTGACCATTCAGGATCAGGATCTCCAGGTGCTCGTACCTTAGCTACATTCCCGATGATTAGATCGTAGACTGGCTCCTCCATACACCATGCTTCAAATGTTCCTGTAATATAGGGCGTGTCAACAAAGATGGAAGCAACTGGTACTCTAGTAGATGAACCATCTGCCAAAATGCATGTTTGAAACTTATCTTAAATTATTTGCTTCATCAATCTTACTTCTTCGAACCACTATGCGCTCAATGATCGGGAGGTCGTGAGTTCGTATCTCGGCCGCGACTGACCTAGTCGTTAATATTGGTAGCAACTGTTCCTTCGCCATGCGCTCGGCACTTTGAAGTGAAAATTGCGGGTCCTTCGGATGAGACCTTAAAAACCGAGGTCCCCTGTCAGCGGCAGGCGTTGGCACGATAAAGATCCCTCACTGCTCAATAGCCCTGAGTGCTTAGTAAAGGTCGAAATTTGAAGCCCTTCACCAGTATACGGTGACGTCTCCATATGAGTGAAGAATTCTCGAGAGGGACGTTAAACAAAATACAATCAATCAATTGAACCACTATGCCGCTGCATCATGTGTCTCTTAGTACCGTAACTGGCTTAAATTTAACAAAACCTGCTGATACTGGCATGTTGTGTTGCAGTTTGTAGCATGATGACGAAACTCTTGTTAATGCATCAAGATTCAAAGAATTGGTTCCAGTGTCTGTTGGCATTGTGCTTACAAATGTTACCTTTGCTGTATGTTCCTCTGTACTAGATGAAGTATCATGGATTTCCTTCTGTTCTTGCGTTGGTACAGCTCCTATCTTCGGTATCTGCATTCTGATCCAATGTGCCCTATTCTGTTGCATTTAAGGACGCTCTAAACACTGCACTACCTAAAGAGTCTTCCGGTAGCTTCGGTATTTTTTGGAACTTGGAGTGATCCGCCCTTCGTATTTATTCGGGAAAAAAAATTCCGTTAATATTCTAAAATTATAAAATGAATCACTCCCCTTTCCGCTCTTTAGGATAAAAAGGTAGGAAAAGAGTGACGAAAATGACAGACAGCATGTCCACTAATTTGACATGTTTGAGAAAACGCTATAAAAGCGGAAGGTTTCGCCCCAAAATAAAGTCTGTTCCAATTCCTACATCTGAAGCAACTGGAAGAAAAACAGAGGTCTCCAGGTAACTGCTCGATAGTCATTCTAATTCTAAAACGGCTTTCGGAAACTTGAAAAAAAACATCATGTCCTTAGAAGTAATAGTATATTTTGTTGTTATTATATTTATCGAAATTTTGTTAAGGATGGATCATGATTATTCAAGACCCCCAAATCATGGTAAAAATATTATGAGTACCACTACCAGCATTGACGAGGGTTGGTCGGAATATGATGAAGAGGACGAGGATGAATTAGATACATCCGATGAAGATTACAGAGGCGACGATAGAAACGACGATCCGCCCGACGAAACTAATGAGGAAGACACTTTGCACCCAGATGTTTCAAAGAATCTACTTGACTGGCATGAGGTATTTCTAAATGTAAACCTTATATGAGGCATTAGTCCTTTAGACAATAACTGTGTTACTACTCTTTTGCAGGGCAAATTAATCAAGTTAATAACGTATGGAAAAGTTTTTGTTGATAGATATTACATTATGTATAGTTAACAATTGCTTCTACATCATATTTCACCAAAAAATTTTCCTGCAAAAGAATAGTACAACAGTTATTTTGAAAGGGTCTCTGTTATTTTATAGGTTTGTAAAACAAGTGAAATGTTTGACAATATTATAAAACAACTTAAAAAATGATAGTTTTCTTTTTTCAAGGCTTTCTGCAAGCTACAAGTTTTACATAGAATGTGCACAAAACATGTAGAATGCAAAAATGAACTTTAGTGTTCATGAATTCCCTTTTCTGTTTTCGTTGTCTTATAATGGTATTTTACGTATTGATATTTTTTTTTATATCAATTTTACTTACAAACAAATACATGTATCATACAAAGGGTCGTCGAGTGGTTGAACTTGGTGTGCTAGCAGCACAGCTACAGAAAGGATGCAAAAAATGTGGGACTGTATTACATCTGTGTGATTGTTTTCAAGAGAGGCATTATGGCCTTGGAAGTATTTTGTACATAAAGGTAAATGTCAAATTCATCATCATCAAAATAAACACTTATAATAAATGAACTTAAATTTGTAAGTAATCACCTTGATTCATATGAAATATTTCATTAATTTTGTAGTGTACTATATGCAGTTTTATTTCAAACATCCCCACTGGAAAGTGGCATGAAAAAAACATTTGGGATGTGAACACTAAGCTTGGTGCAGGTAATTTCAGAAAACTTCGCAATATGATTTAATATTGCAGCATATTTGATAGTGAATAATATTTTATTTTCAATTCACTCTGTGTCTTGTAGGTATTACCAGCAGTGGAATAGGTTTCTCTAATTTACACATGTTATTTGCTTCATTGAATATCCCTGGTGTAGCGGCTGGAACAGTCAAGAAAAGAGACAGAAAAGCAGGAAAGGCTATTGAATCTGTTGCCAAAAAAAGTTGCAATGAGGCTCTTGATGAAGAAATAAAAATGAATGATGGGTAAATTTTATAGAATTAAATTTTATGAAAAAAAAATACCAAGCGTCATGATCTCAACAACCTTTTGTCTTTCTTATTTCTCCTATGACAGTGTAGTTTTTTTATTATATATTTTTAGGAAAGTTGAAATAAGAGTTGCGGCTGATGCTGGATGGCAAACAAGATCTAGTGGAAGGAAATATAACAGCTATTCAGGTATGCATTCAAGAAGAAACTTTGAAAAAAAAATATTTCTTTTTGAAAATAAAACTTATTTATGAGGTGATTATGAATATATCTCTTTTTATTTTTTTAACCACAGGTCACAGTTCACTAATAGGTGATAAATCTGGGAAAATAGTGCGGTATGATTATAGATGCAGAAAATGCAGACTTTGTGAAAATGCAAAAAGAAAAGGCATTCAGCCCATTAACCATGACTGCAGGTAAAAAGTTGATAAGTATCAAATATATAATATATAAAAACAAATATGTAAAGTAAAAAAAAAATCAATAGTGATTGAAGGTCACTGCAAATTAATACAGTGTATAATATTTATATTTTCTACATGCTTATTTTTATATTTCTATTTCCAGGAAGAATTGGGATGGCTCAGCCAAAGCTATGGAGCCTGACATGATTGTGGGGATGTTGAAAGACTTAGAAAAAGATCATATCCATCCACATGAATTAGTAATGGATGATGACAGTACGACAATTTCACGTGCAAGGAAAGAGTGTGAGCAAAGTATTACAAAATTCAGTGACAGAAATCACCTGAAGAAAACATTTTCAAACAAACTGTATGATTTGCAAAGATTCAAAAAGTATCAACAACTTAGAGGAAAAACTATGACACATCTAAAGAAATATTTTTCTTATGTTCTTGCCCAGAACCAGAAAAAACCTGAAGAGTTGAAAAAATCCTTATTGTGTATTATTCCTCATATGTATGGAGACCATCTGGCATGCCCTTCATGGTGTAAATATAAGCGGAATCCAGCGAGTTACCTTCCACGGAATCTTCCATACAGCAGGTATCTAACATGTCCAGAGTTGAAAAAGGACTTGGAAGCCATTATTCAGACGTATGCACAACAAGCTGATAAACTATCAGATCTTGGATCGACACAAGCATGCGAAAGTTTTAATCACATCGTTGCATCAAAAAATCCAAAGAGCCTCTTTCTGTCAGGATCAGAAAGTACAAGTTTCATAATCGCTGCAGCTGTTGCACAGAAAAACATTGGAAAGTCTTATATACAAGAAGTAGGTATATTTGAATAATCGAAAAAATTATGCAATATAAAATAATCATATACATGTATTCTCATTTCATGTAAATGAGTAATGATTATGTTTACATGTATATTTACAGGTCAATGATGAACTGAATATGTCTCCTATACAGAAAAGGCGGTTGAAAAGATGGACAGAAAAAGAAACTTACAGAAGATAAGACAGAGTAGTGCAGAGTACAAGAAAAGGAGATGCCAAATTAGGAAATCCTCAAGTCAAGATCAGGGTTGTAAAGAAGTGCGTGAAGGAAAAACATATGAAACGTCAGTTGGACTAGAGAAAATGGATGAGGAGCAGGACATCAATTCCATTCCAAGTGCCACTGTTGAACCAGAGAGAATACCACTAAGAAATACTGATAGCACATTTGTTTACTTTGACCTAGAAACAACAGGTTTAGGTAAAGTTTTATATACAGATATATATACACATGTATTTCCATGAGACATTGATATATATATATATATATATATATATATATATATATATATATATATATATATATATATATATATTTTTTTTTTCTAGAGATACATTGTCTCAGATTTGTCTTATAGGTTCATCAGCTGAAATATTGGAAATAGGAGCTGCAAGAGGACAGGATATATTTCAAAAATACATAAAACCCAATGGTACAATATCTGCAAATGCAACTTGTGTGACTGGTCTCCATATGAAAAACCATGAACTTTACTACAGGGATCAAAAACTTGCAACAACAGACTTGAAATCAGCACTCCAAAAGTTTTCAGAGTGGCTATCGGACTCAAATTCTAACATTCTTGTGAGCCACAATGGATTACGGTTTGACTTTCCATTATTTATTCAAAACATTATGTCACAAAATATTGTGATGAATACATGTATTGCCGGCTTTATCGACACTTTGGAGGTTTTTAAAAATTCTGATTTAAAGACACAAACTGGCAGTTTTTCTCAGGAGTCTCTTATGAGAGATGCAGGAATCCAGTCACTAGGGGTTTCTCATTGTGCTCTAACTGATGCTATGGACCTACAAAATTTAGTGAACTTTCATAACATTCCTTTCAACACTCTGTTGAGTCAAAGCGTCATGTACGATTATGTTTTGCAGCATCTAAAGTTTTCTTCAGTAAAGAATGACAATTTGAAATCTCTTGACATCTTAGTCCATGGAAAAGTGATTACAGAATTTATGGCAAATAAAATTGCAAAATCTGGTTTAAATATGAATTATATTAAACTAGCACACACAAGAAATGGTGAAGATGGAGTAAAAAACTTGTTTGAAGAAATTGTAAATGGTAAAGCAAGAGTTACAAAGTGTAAGAAAATAATCAACTCGGTGTCGAATTATTTGTCAAGTCAGTTGTAAAGATTTACTTCCCTTTGTTTTTATAATTGTAAAGTTATATATTATTTTATTTTTATCTCTCTTATAAACCTGGCTCCACCATGTAAGATATGAATTTTTGTACACCAAATGGCAAAACCTTTATTTAAATTTGTAGAAAAATTCAGAAATTCCATATATACAAAAAATATCTGTGATTATCCTTACATTTTTTGTAATCTTTTGTATAAAATGTCAAAATATTTCTCAACTGTTGGGGTCATTCTATGTATTTATTTTTTTTTGTATGTTGGTTTATGTAACAATGATGTAGGACTTCGAGAAATTTTGGAGAAAATTATTTATGTAAAAAATAAACATTTTTTCACTTTCCTACATATTCCCTTATTTCTATCATTTTTATTTCATTAAAAAAGGTGGCATCCTTGTATGAAAATATTTTTTAAAAATCATTAATGAACTCAGTTATAAAATATATTTCTATAAAGTCCTAAATTATCCTGATTGTCAGTGTTTAGAGCTCCCTTAAAACAACGTCTTTCCGATTTTGGAACAAATGACTTGTTTGAATTTTGTATTTTCTTTCACCTAAAAAGTCATTTTGATTTCCAGAACGGAACTTAGCTGAGTATCGAAATCCCTTGCCTCTCGACACTGGCCTGCTAATTGTGCCATCTCCCGTATACTCTTCGGTGTTCTCTCTTTTAGAAATAAGGTCAAACCTCTGCTACAAGTATTCAAGGTCTGATCACGCAATACTAAATCAAATAATGCCTCAAATGTGTCTGTTATTTTGGCCATTTTTATCCACCTTAGCAAATAACTACTCATTCTAACAGAAAATTGTACGAATGTCTCACCCGTTTCTGGTTTTACTGATTTGAACTCGTGTTTAAACTCATCCTCTGTTAGCTCATAGCGTTTAAGGAGTGCAATCTTCAGCTTGTCATAATCTAAAGCATCATCTGCTGATAATAATGCATAAATATCGAGAGCCCTACCTTTAAGGAGTGCACTTTGACTCATAGCCCAAGATGTTTTTGGCCACATTTGAAACTCTGCATATCGTTCAAATCTACATAAATAGCTGTCCATTTCATCCTTCCCATCCTCAAAAGCCGGGATTTTTGGACCTTTGAACTTAACACTTACCTCCTCAAACCCTGTTATTTTCAACTTCTCTTTTTCATGAAGCATTTCCATTTGTTTTTAATGAGTCAGCTGCTGCAGCTGCATCTGTTTATCATGTTTCTCCTCCATCCGCTGGTATTCTAGCTCCTCTTTTACACGTTCTCTTCTCTGCAAGCCGCTCTTCTCTCTGAATATCCTGTTGGTGTCTAACGAATACTCTAAGTGTATCTTCTTCATCATACGGACAAACAATAAAAAAAAAAACTGAAATTAGAAATTTCCCCACATACTAGTCTTTACACACCTGAGTTTAGTTGCAAGACTATACACGCACTTTTTTTTACTAACGCGATACGCGATGGGAAAACGCTAACTACTTACAGACACACAACTAACTGAAGTGCTGAATTTGGAAATTTCGTAATATCAGCGTCAGCTGCTGACCTCTAGGTCCCGAATAACTAGGCCACCCACTAATCTACAAAATACAGTGAAAACAATTGAATGAAAATCAAACAAGTAATAGTCTAACAAAAATGTTTCTTTGATAACCAAAACTCAATAACTAAATCAAATTATTAAAGTTTGAAATTCACTTCAATGTATATTATTCAAACGTCAAGAAAACAAATGTTAATTTTGCCAATAAAGGAAAACACTAGCACACTAGGAATTCTGTTCAATGTCTTGGTTCAAATCCAGTGCATATCGCAAGGTTTCTCTCAAGAGGTCAAATTTCCCTCAGGCACTGTTTTCATTTGAACTTCCAGGAGTTGTGCAGTTGTAGTCCAAACCATTGGAACTTCTGTCCATTTGATCTCAATCCCAATCCCAAGATCTAAATTGCTCCAGGGATCCTAGACATACCACGTGTCCAAGACATCACACGCCGAAAGGATTCCACACGTCATCGTGATATCACTCATCGAAGTTATCCCAATTCTTGTTTTCCGTTGATCCTACATGTTGAAGAAATCCCACTTGTTTTCCGTCAATCCCACTTGTTCTCCGTCAATCCCACTTGTTCTCCGTCAATCCCACTTCTGACACCATTTGTTGCGGTTAGTCCCAGTTATCCCAGGAACGTTTAATTAACAAAACAGAAAAGAAAATGTCAATAAAACATGTCACTCACCTCAGAAGTCAGTGTCTGTAATAACACTTTAAAATATACTCAGTACTTTAACTTCACCAAACTTCGGCAGTATAAAATTCGACAATCAGACAGAGCTCGTGCAGCTACTTCTTGGAAAGCCGGTTTTAAGAAAGACGGAAGCCTAAACTCAGTTGAATAAATACAGATAGTGGAGATGTACCAAAAAGGGTGTTCAAATAAGAGGTCCAGAATAGGATAACTGAAAGAAACTACAGAAAACAGTTAGAACAATAATTACAGTAAATTTAAAATGCAAATAGACGAAATAACACCGTAAATGTGACACATGTTCTGAAGCAAGTTTGGCTTCTCACATTTTACGTGACGAAAATTTTCAAAGTTAAATAGACATGTAAAAATGACGTCGGACTATCATTCCTTTACTAGAAATCATTGACCCCTGCTGAAAACTTTTATAATTCTTATTTTACTTGTACCAAAGTTTCTGCCTCTTAATCTACCTTATAGTCTACAACTAAAATATAAAGCGTTATTCATATTTATATATAATATCTATTATAATTAATTTCAATGTAAGCTTTGTAAAGAAATGTTTAAGGTATGTTATACTTTTATTCATGTTGTACTTAATTCTGTGTTTTTGATACGATAAACAAGACACTGTTACTAATTTTCTTAAGTTTACGCTGAGAGATGACAAAGATGACGACAATCAAACAGAGAAGAATGCTCAACTTCTTAGAAATCAAGAGGTGGCGTCTCCATGTGAGTGAAAAATTCTGAGTGAAAAGGACGATAAACAACATACACGTACAAACAAAGGAAACTGTTTAATTTGACAACTAGGCAATCCATTTCACTGTGAATTTCGACATTCAATTTCATACCTTTTTCTACTTATTTTCATGTTTTTTGCGCAGTACAATCCGACAAATTGTTTATAAAAGCAATTTTTTCTTCCTATACATGCCGAATTTGCAGGTTTCACGATATTAAAGGTATTTAAATAGCATGATAAGGTACATTTGACGTTCAAGATTTACAGTATAAATACACATTTTATGCATTGACGTCTACAACCATATAAACGAGTCATGTTTTATTCTTCTTTTATTCTTGCATTGCTTACAAAGTCGGAAAACACGCCATTAGAGCCATTTCAACGTTTTTTTTATTATATTTGTCATAAATCACATTTTCAGACCAGTAGGCGTTTATGTTAACTTTGTATTAAAACCACAATATTTGGAAAGGTCGCACTAATGACTGGCTGTGCAAAGTAGTAATAACTTCTGCTAATTTTTCATTGTCAATATGTAAACAATATGAACCGGACGAAAGGGACGAGAACTGACTTTTGATGAAAAGAAGACTGTAATATCTCTAGTAGAAAGTAAATTAAAATCAGTAAAAGTGGGTGAATAATTTAATTTGAATTCCTCTACCATTTGTCGATTCTTAAAGCAATTCCGTGAGTTAAGAAACTTTGATATTAACACTCGAAGTGGACGATCCTGATCCATGACAGTTCGAGACCAAACAGCTCCCCTTAGAATCGTAAAGGAAGACAGAAGAAAAAGTTTGTCGAAAAGCAACAGTGAATATAACATGTCAGTGCCAAAATCTATATCTAAGAGAATTATTTAGTGCGAGTTTCATCATCATCAGTACTGGCGGAGATCTGCGACAAAAAAAATTGGGGGTCTGTGAAATGTACCGGAAGAAACGACTTAGATATTAAGTCGACTTAAATTAACTTGGATATTCGACCAACATTTAAAGAATTTTATATTTTGTGATGAGTTGAATTTTGTTGTAAAACCTCATGGTAAGGTTAAATTTAGAGGAAAACATCAGAGAAATGGAGAGGTTTTTGCTTAGAGTATCCTTCACGCTGTTTGAAGCTAATGGTTGGGGGAAAATAACGTACCGTGCAACTTGAAAACTGGCATTTGAAGAACTTTCAGAAGTACATTAGTGTGTTAGATGAACATTTATGGCCCGTTATAGTAAAAAAAAATGCAAATTCATCCTGGCATTTTATGGATGAAAATTGCCCTGTCAATCGTTCACGAGAGACAGAAGATTGTAACATAGGGATGACATTTGTTTTAGCCCCCACAATACCATCGACGACTTGAAACACGAATTACAGTATGCTTAAGCTTGGAACAATCTGTCAAAAATTTACCTCAGGGCCCTCTGCTCTAGTCTACCGAAACGATGTCGGAAAGTGATCGAATTCAAAGGCTTTATTTAAAAACATTTAGTCAAAATACAAAGATATAAGGTAATGCATCGTTTTTATTCAAGTAGTAAACAAAAAATAAGGCGGCCATCTTGTGAAAAATTTGACATGCTTTTGGCACGCGAGTGTACATGTTTATATCCCAAGATAATAGAATAAACATTCCAAGATTTTTTGAATTTACATAAAAAAATTGAATTTACATAAAGAAGATATGACACATAATCACAAGATTATAAAACATACATCACAAGATTATCAAACATACATAACAAGATTTTAATCAAACTCACAGAATTTTGAACACGCATTATATGATGTTGCATATACACTAAACAAAATTGCTGACGCACCACCTACGAAAATTAATATTTTACTTTTACTGGTTATATTGCATTTGATAGATAAATATGTTACTTTAATACAAAATAATGCATATTAATGCCAAACTTTATAAATAGCTACGATATTTACTGAAGTGTGACCAACTCATAGAAAAAATTAAAACCGTGTCCATTCACTTTTAGAGGAAAATAATTTCAATTTTGTTTTTGTATTTGAGTTTTTTTTTTACATTTGTACTAATTGAAAATTCAGAAAAAGGTTACGCCGTACGCGGCGTTTGACGCTACAAGAGCGTGTAAAAGCAGTCACTATGGCGTCTGCAGTGGGTTCCTTTTAAGAAATCTGTAAAAATGAAAACAATAAAAGGCTAATGAATTCCATTCATGAAAAATTGTTGCAAATAGACTACCAACCATTAAAATGTTTACTATAGATAGTCTCGGCATTAAGTTAGCAGCATATAATTGAACATCATTCCACAAAACTAGGTCAACCGGAAGTTAAGTGGATTTGGTATGGGCACTAGGGCACCGGATGATTACAAGGCGATATGATAGTCAATATCTATTTGTTATTTGATTTATAAATGTGGGACTACTTCTGTGGCATCCTCATAGACGATCACCTTTAGTGATTAAGAATTTCATATCTGGGCAAAAATGGTGTGGAGTGCACTGGTGGAAATTGGTTTAAATAAATTTTGTCTAGTGTACAATTTTGCACACAATTTTGCATATACATGTACACAACAAAATATTGAATAAACATTACTAGATTTTGGCATGCACATCACAAGATTTTACCTTCTTAAGATTCCTAATTATACGCATGGAATTAATTATTGCGTAATTTCGCAAGAAATGAATTTCTCGCTTTTATTTATAAAGTGTTGAAATCTTTTTAAAATCGCTAGGCAATTCGTCCATTCGCGATTTTTTTTTCTCGCGATTCGACGTTGAATGGCCCATTCGCGATAATAAGTACTCGCGTAAAAATAGGAATTTACAGTATACTTCACAAGATTTTGCATATACACTACAAGATTTTGAAAAAGCATTGCATAAAACACTTTTGTTTTTTAAACGATAATCAATGGTCTGTTCGCTGTCATTCAAATTATGAGAAGAAACACGGGCGTAAAGACAACTCAAGATTATTTTTAAAGATGGGGCATTTTTGGCTTTGTTCTTTTGACATTGTTTAAATTTTAAAATTGGCTTTTAAAATATACTGCTATTCAGCTCAGTTTTAGTATTGATTGTTTGGATATTGAACATTTAAACTTTTGAATAACCACAAGACTACACAAGGTCTACGTTAAAATTTGATCTATTTTACTGAAATATACATCCAGATATTGGTTTAAAATGCTAATCAAAGTTGAAATGAAATTTTTCTTGATTCTGTAAACAGAATGATTTGTATATTTTGTGGTTTTTGTAAATAATTCTTTTGTTTAAGAAAACTTAAGAATATTCTCTTTTTTTTCTTAGATTTTACTATTGAAAGCATATACTGAGGGCTTTACAAGCAAAATACATACATAATAAGAATATTTTATGTTTCTAGCGGTGCAAGAGTAAAATGGCTTTTTTCCTAAATATTATTAACTAAAATCTTTATTAGTTGTAGATTTACATAAATAAAACTTTAATTTCAAATAGAGATCAGGAAGGGGTACATGTAACGCAATACGTTAAATCTTAACATTATATAATTTTGGGACATGCTCTGTTGACGAAATGAGAATAATACAAACATCCGGCTATATTTGCCATTTGATAAAAAGGTTAAACAGGAAATTATATGTTTTAATCGTTTATTATCAAGGCTGCACTTGATAACATTTAATTACATTTAATGCCTCTCAATGCCACTGACTCTATCGGAAGCTCTGTATTGGACAAATACCGCTGAGTGTACCAGAAGATTAGGACTATCTTGGACAAATGCCGCACTATGTCAGTGACTTAACTACTAGAATCTCTGTGTTTGACAAACGCTGCTATCATTATCTCAGGATTGTTTTGAATTGACTCTTAAATAGATTTTTCAATGTATGTTAACCAAGATTTTCTTGAAAGACTGTATATATTTCCTTAGTACTTATAGTTTGATAAAAACTAGTTGAGTAATTTACATGAAGGATTTTGGCATTTACATGAAGGATTTGCCAGGGAAAATGAGGGTTGGTTAAATGAGATGTCTTAATCTATTTTTTATTCTCTCCTCACATGAACCTATTCCAATAACAACAATATACCCGCCATCTTGTAAAATTTTAAAACGTATAGACATATGTATTTGTGTACATTATTCTCGGTGGAGATTCGACTTGGTGTAACGATAATCGGATCTCGAGTCAGTTCTTTATAAATACGTCTGGAAATTAAGCCCCATACTTTGACAGACTAAAGCAAGGATTATTCACACTAGGTTTACTGTGACTCTTATACATCTGAAAATGTTCAAAATGTGTTTGATTATAGCAAAATAAAAAACAATATTCAATAGAACAAATTATCAGATAAAAAGCAATAAAAGAAAATTTGTATAGCGTCAGCAGACAGTGGTTCACAATCACATTAAAAGACAGACTATAGAAACTCTTTCATGCGAGAAGGAAAAAAAAACGTCACGAGAGTCATATTTTGAACGGATTCTAGCATTTCGGTGACTATTTATTTATGTTGGGATTATATTACATGCATAAAGGGTAAGAAATGTAGAAATAATTGTGACATAGAGTTAAATAAACAAAAATATGGCTTAATTGAAGCGAACGGCAGTGTGGTCTACATGTACCTAGGTAAATGTAATCCTTGTTTTAGTCTGACGAAGTTGGGGCTTTTTTTTCAGACGTGAATTATGAAGGGCTGACTCAAGATTCAATGGGTCTTAGACCAAATATCCACCAAGATTGAAGTTTTTAAAACATGCATCTATTTAATTGTCTCGGTTTTGACTATATATTTTAATGTTTAGATATCGAGGTATATAGCAGAAAAAAAAACTTCAATCCCCTAGGTAAAGATACAAAGTATGCAATTTAAAAAAAAATAAATATATAATTACATGTAAGCATGATTCACTTCTAAATTTTTATGATGATTTTCATTAAAGGATTGGCACATCAGTTCCGTTTATTTCACTGTTTACGGATAGAAATTCAGATGTACTAAATTAAATAAATAAACGAAACCCGGGGATATTTGATGTACCCTTTAAAAATGTAAAATAGAACCATGGTATTTGAAAAATAAAACGCAGATGTATATTCTTACGTGTCATTCAGCCATGTAGCAAAATAGGTTTTTAATTGCATGCATTCCGAGCCCTTGATCGCTGTTGCAAATGACCTTGATCACAATTGACAGGTAAAAAGAAGATTCCAATATATTTTAAAAGGGTGTATCTACGTAAATAAACAATTAAGAAAGGCTTAATTTGAATTAAAGAGAATAGAAAATTTAGCATAAGAAGGACATGGAGATAACAATAAACAGTATTCAATATCAAATTAAAGTCCATAAAACAATACAAAATAGGAGCAGAGCAAACACGACCTCCGAATCATCATAAGTGGGATCAGGTGCCATCGAGGAGTGAACATCCCATGCTGACCCGTTATACCCACCGTGTGCTCTTTGCTATGATTGGGAAATAACGGAAAAATAAGTCTTCAATTCAATGCATAAATATTGGACGAACAATAAGTATGAAAAAGTCAGTCAGCATTTGACTTAAAGATAAATTGTATTTGCAGACAAGTTCATTATATCGACCATAGAACTTACGAAATGTTGACTTAAAACGAGACTGTTGATATTCTTGCTTGTCAATAATATACCTATTTAGAAATTGTTTATACGTAAAGCATGCTCTTGCGTATCGAATTAATTGAGATATACAATCTGTATGCAGGTGATGAAGGTATACTGCTGCAAAAGTAATGAAAATTGACGTTAGAAAAGGTCAAGTCATCACGTTTATCACACAGGTTGGTTGTTAGATTACCATTAAATTCTTTTTTCAAGTAAAATATCAAAGAATGAAACAAATGTGTCTGACTGTCGTATCTTTTATCTCAAGCTCACCAAAATATATCGTATTGACGTAGGTAATGAATTCGAAATTACCATAATTGTTAATTGACAAAACGTCGTCAATATATCTAAATGTCCAGTTGAAGGTCACAGCAAGTGTTTTCTTCTATTCATGCATTAGATTGGGTAAAAATTCTGCTTCATATGAATACTAAAATAGGTCTGCTTATAACGAAGCGCAATTAGTACTCATGGGAATTCCAGTAGATTGTTGGAAGACCTGGTATCCCAAAACCACATCGATATTGTCAATCAGAAACTCAAGCATCTTTTTGATGTCAACTTCAGAGTAGTTGTCTGTGCAATCAGAATGTGTTTTTTAACAAAAAATATTCTGCAAGAGATAAATGACCAGGTACATGTAAGTAAATTTATGACCTGCTGTCAATGATATCAAAAGGTCTTTACTCAAATTTATCGTGGGGAATGGTTATATATAAAGTTGAAAAGTCGTTAGTTTATAAGCTTTTGATTTTGGTAAAATCTTTTGATTTCAAATTGTCGCTAATAGAGAGTTAAAAACTATCTCGCGAAAATAAATTGTCACAAAAAAATTAGTGATCTACGGTATCCACATCTGATTAAATATATTGTTGCATTTAATTAAGCACTTGTTAACTACAAAATTTGAAGACTTTAAGTTTCATTTGAACACCCCATCCAAGACATACACTTGACAAAATTGCTAACGCATCACTTAAAATTCTTCTTTGTGAATTGAACATTTGCCTGATTGGTATTAGTATATATAATAAAATCCCAAAAAAGATCTTTTTGCCCGAAAACCAATTTCACGACATGCATCGCTTACCTCTTTTTTTTTTTTGGCCTAGATATGTGTTTTGATAATCACCGATAGTGGTGCTTGAGTTTACACCAGAAACAGTCTCCCAGTAAAAAAATCAAATAATATGTATTGATCGACAATTACATCGCTTGCTAGTCATTCAATGTATTGGTGTCTATATCCTGTCCACTTAACCTCCGGTTGACCAAATTTTGTGGAACGACATTGAAAATGTGGTGTGGTGTTAACTTAATGACTTGGCTATCTACATTGAACCTTTTCATATTTACTTATCTATTTGCAACAATTTTTCACAAGAAGAATAAACAATATCTTCTTTGTTTGAATTTTTTTGCAAAGGAACCCCCTGCAGACACCATACTATCTGTTTTACCAGGTCCCTGGGTTTACACGCTCTTGCCGCATACGGTATTTTTTGTTCCTGATTTGCTAATCAGTACAAACATAAAGAACAAAAATGCAAAGAAAAAAAAATAAGAAATTTATCCCTCCAAATAAGTATGGATACGATTTTCACGTTTCTATGAAATGGTCACGCTTCACTTAACATTGTAGTTATTAATCAATTAAGACACTTAAATGCTTATTTTTTAATTGTGTAGAATAATTATGTATCAAACACATCATAAACAAGTTCTGAAAAGTGAAATATTACTCTCGTTTGGGGGCGTGTTTGATGGTGTGTTAGCAATTTATTATGTCTAGTGTTTCTTAACCTGTGTTCGTCAGTGCATGTGAATTAGAATTATAACTCATTTATTTAAAAAATTATTTATCAAGAAATATTATGTATCAAAGGGTATTAAATGACACATTGTTTCAAAATTGTCTTATAATTTTAATGTAAAGATAACTGTACTATAGCAAACTCCAGATATATTTTTCTTAAAATAACAAATAATGAATATTTATTTCTCAAAACATAACTTAAAAAGCAACGATCACGTTGATAAAAAGTATATGAACTTAATGACTTTAAAACCGCTGTACGTGAATCATACGGAGATTACCAGCAGTGTTCAAAATAAATACCATAAAGCAATACTAAATCGGAGCAGAACAACCACTGCCCTCAAACACATCGGAGGTACATGGTATCAGGTGCCATGGAGGAGTGAGCATCCTCTGCCGACAGTTAAATAGTAATTTGTTCAGATTTCCTATCTCTATCCCCTGGAATACAACAACAACAGGGAGGTACATGCAATACCCCCAGAGGTAGGCCCTAAACTTGTCGCAAATAAACGCGAAACATTTCCGTTAGTACCAACAAAGACCAAGTGAACCGAGTTTCTCAGGTACCGCTGAGGTAAACTTCAGCCATGAGAGAATTTCTCATTCGTGTTAACTAGTTTCCCCAAACTTCCTTAGTGTGGGTGACATAACAAACCGATGGCAGCGGATATTTGTGTTATATCCATGACACGAAATTTTGCAACAAGTCAACCCTTCTTGCTTTTTTACGGTAGATTATATGAAACTCGGAATCATATGGTATATTGCATCATCTATTTAAAATAGATAATGTTTAATCATTTCCAAGAATGCACGAGTTCTCGCCCTTGCACTGGTATTAAATGCATTCATCACAATAATTATGGTGAAAAATGCAAATAACTAATTCCAATTTATAACATACTAACACATTTGAAATCCAGACCCATCGATACCATATTTAACATGACTTTCGAATGAATCTTACACGTTTCTCACACGGTTCTACATGTAACATGAACGTTGCAAATTTCTCGCTCGTTACACGGTTTGCACGAAACGCTTGGAAGCTAGCTTACACGAAACGACGCATGGTTTACGCAATACGCTACATGGTTTGCATGAAACGGAAAGCGCCCGGAAATTCCAAGCTTTTTTGGAGTAGTAGCATGCACGTTTCATGGTATGTTATTTGTCAAATGTTTACTTTAAGCATGATCGTTTATATTCTGTCATAATATCAAAAGTCATTAAAAAAAATACTATAGAATCAATTTATCTGCCTGGTAATGTCACCCAAACCAAGGAACAGTTTGGTTCGAGGGTTGACAAAACGCAATTTGCCCGAGAACACAGTCAATAAATATACTGAAAGAAAAATATTCAACTTTTTGGGTTAATTATATTCATTTTTCTTTTCATTTTCATTTTCACATCAGATCTTGTGTTATAATTCATGCGTCGTAGAATTTATGATTTAGAGATAACGAAGAGTATTCAGTATCAAAGTACATAAAACAATATAGAGAATTGGCAAAGCAAACACGAACCTCCGAAACATCAGAGGTAGGATCAGGTGCCATTAAAGAGTGGACATTCCCTGCTGACTGGTCACACCCGCAGTGTGTGTCATGATCGGTAAATTACAGAAAAATCCGTCGTAACTTCCGTGTATAAATAATACACTAAATTGTATTTGCTGACAAGGTCATATGACGATAATCCAAAATTGAAAAGTGAGGACTTTCATTATCTATAATTTCTCGCCTGCGCATCTGTCACAGCCTTGATATTTCTTTTTCATGGAATTCATCAGAGTGTTTATCTTTCTGCCCTGTCTATACTGGACGTGGGTAACCACACCGAAGAAATGGTCAAACGACTCGAAAATGCGCAAGTGAAAGGAACAAAAACGTAAAATTCACCAGTTTAAAAATCCATAGTGCATAATTGGTTTCTTTCAGTATTATGACAAATATAATGGCTATGACAGTCTACTGCATTAACAGGGGCTTTTGTGGTAGTGGGGTGTCGATTAAATATCTTCGTCACAATATAATTGATTGAAATCCATTCCATGCTCTCCCTCCCTCTGAAAATGGGTACATGTAACACGTTCTATTGGATAGAATTGACAAGAACATGTTCAGTAACGTGTTGTTGCCTTTGTCCTTTCTTAGCCAATTCAAAACAAGACCCCATGGAACCTCCTTAAACTTAACCAAGATTGCAGGAAATTCATGTTGTCTGTAAATATTGGAAAACAATTGATATACCTTATCAGGTGCATTAACTGGTAAAAACAGATTTGTTGACAAATTCGTCGTCATCACTTTGCATGTCTTTTGGGCTTTTTAACGTTGTCCCTGAGTGATATCATATATATTACGGTTTAGTTATTCTGTATTGGATGTATGCTGAGTACAGTTCTGTATTTTAAAAAAAATATCAGTTTGAGGCCCGTTAGGGCCGAAAACTGTCTGATAGTTTTTAATACAGAATTGTATTCGGCATATATCGTACTTAAGCATTGATTTTGATTTACCTGAGGCAGTCCGATATTAGAACAAAACACAAAGTTTTTAATAACCACTGAAGCAATTCCTTAAAAATTACATGCTTAAATGAAAAGTACTCAATATTTAGGGATTTGATTACACTGAAGAAGGTATTTGAAAGAATTTGATAAGGAGAGGGGGACACATTTTTTTCTATTAAAACATACACGGATATAAAAAGTGGTACAACGAATTCGAATTATCATACAATCTAGTAAATGATGCATTTGGAATGGAATGGAAAATCTCGAATGAAAAATATCCACAGAAAGTTAAGCAGATGCTAAAGGTACACTAGTCCATTTCATTTTTTCCTTACGTTAAGCTTATACATATACATATACCTTTGTTTTTGATGTTCCATTACAGAAAAACAAAAATAATCAATAATCCAGGAGTTTTGAGGGAAACGTTGAAAATCTTCAAATTTCTTTCAAAATTTGAACTTGCGAATCTGTCAAATTAAGTATTAATCATTATATACTAGGCCTTGTAACCCTGGTTTTGCATGAAGGCATTTTTCTTTCTATTGGAAAAAGGAAATCAAATTGTTTGAATGCTGTTCTATATAGTTCCTAATCTTTGTGTTTTATTGTGAATTAATTTTTGGGGCTTTGAAAGTTTATGTGATGGTGGACCCCAGTGTGCCCACTCTTTTTCAAAAACCAGAGAAAGGGGTTGAAACACTTTTCCAGTTTTAATGAGTCAATTAGAAGTATACTTTGTGTGTGTGTATTTTTTTTTCATTTGCTTTACCTGGTCTGCTGCATTTTCTTCTTCCTAATACAGTATATTCAGTATAATAGAATGTTTAATTTTTTTATTTTGCAATTCTGTTAGATCAATGTTTCAAAATCATCATTCTATGTGAGAAATTTAAATTGCTGTTAGTTATAAAATCACACTTTTTATTTCTTTTGTTCAGTAACGGTCCATTTTTTAAGGATGATTTTTGAAGTACTGAGACAGTCTGATATTTCTTTTAATATCAGACTGTTCACTTATATCGGACTGCCACAAGTAAATTTTTAGACTGCAAGAACAAAGGAATGGCATCACAGCAATGTTTTAAGAACACTTTTTTGGTGCATAGTAACTGATATTCTCATCAGACCAATTTTTGTAATTTTCGGTCATGCGTTCACAATAATATCGAATATTATGCTACCCTGCGTTTCTTTTTCCTTTTAGTATATTTGTTGTTCCATTTATTTAAAGATTTGACATACATGTATCTGGTTTTGTCTTTCGTGATGTAAATCTAAGTTAAGTCACTGTAAAACACCATGCAACGAATGCAAATGAGATCAAGCTCCAACCATTGTGTGAGGTAATGAGCCTTACATCTCATCGGCAGGCCTTACATCTCATTTAGCGGTCAAACGTCAATTTTTGCTGTCGCCCGGGTGGCGCAGTAGTTAGAGCGTCTGCTCTAGAGTCGCGAAGTAAGGAGTCAATCCTTACGTTGTGGATTGGAATCCCACTGTGGGACGTGGAGACCAGTCCTTCGGATGAGACCAAATAAACCGAGGTCCCGTGTCGCAGTAGGTGCTGGCTCCAAAAAAATCCCTCCCTGCTCAATGGCCCTGACTGCCTAGTACAGGCCAAAATTTGCAGCTCTCCACCGGCAAGTGGTGGCGTCTCCATATGAGTGGAAAATTCTCGAGATGGACGTTAAACAATATACAATCAATCAATCAATTTTTGCTTATACCAGCTCAATAAAACCTTAGAAATGTTAGACTTTTTTCGCATACACAAGACCAAATTCCTAATGCCCCACTGAAGACAATTGATATCCCCCCTTTTTTTCAAACAGAATTTTTACTATTGAAATATTCATTGAAAGACCAGTTACATCCCATCCCCACCTCCGACTTTTGGCTGATGTAAAGTGATAGCATGGGTAATGTAGTAACTGTATGAAGACAATTTGATACAGAAAGTTGTTCACTCTTTTTGACCCGTTCCTCTATACACATGCAGTCTGAGAAGGGACGGAACAGAAATCGTAATATTAAGGGATTTTTAGAAAAATCCCCTCCTCTTAGTCTTGCAGGCACGAAGCAACAAGGGGCCTAGGAGCGCCAGTTTTTTTTTTTTTAAACATAACTTTAACTATTGAAATATTCATTCAATGCTGTTAGCTCCGACTTTGGGCTTAAATAAAGTGATAAAAATGCTGATGTAGTAGTAATTGTATGAAGAAAATATGAAACAAAATATATGATTTTAGAGTTTTGGCAAATTGTCCTTCCTGTTTTGTTTTGCTTGTCAACTTTTATCAGGTAAGTATTTTTTTCTGCCCCCCCCCCCACCCCTTCCCTCATTTTTTAAAAATGATACAACGTCACTGGTCTTGTCATGTCATCAAGATATTGGTTAATTCCTCTGTATGGGAAAAGATATGTATTAGATATACTAGTTGCAAAGACGCAAATGTCAAAATCACAAACAGAAACAAGTGGTGCGTTAACAATTTTGTCTAGTGCAGATTTGTATAGGAACAAGATTTTAAAGGTATAATAATGTCATTTGCTTCTGTTACACTGTGCAAAATGAACAATCTGTGTCAAATTACCATACAGGGCTCATTCCATAGCTACCTTTTCGTAATATCATTGAAACCGTAAATAATTCAATTGAAAATATTTCTTTAGCAGAATACCCCTCTGTAAACAAAAAAGACACCGAAGAATGCAGCATGAATAATGCTTCGATCAGAGATTAAAGTTACTGACTTGAAACCTTTTTTTCCCTTTGATAAACTAATATTAAGTGATGTAATGAGTCATAGAATCTTGATCCAATATATAAATACAGGGAAAGGCTTTTCTAAGTTGTAAGAGCTTTTAAACAATCCATTTGTATAAATTTAGAATAAAATATGTTCAGAACACACAAAACAAACAAACATATAAGATCAAATGAATTGGAAATTCCAAATTCAACAAATAATCATTGATGATGTTTGATTGACTTTACGACACATAGCAAATTCGACAGAATTCATTTATGGAGTAGTTCACACTCAGGTTGTATCAAATAAACATTTGATAGTAAATAAAAAAGCTTAGTACTCAAAGGTCATCCTATGTTTTGAAAAAATAGTGAAAACAGTGAGTAAGAATATCTCAACAATTATTTTAAAATATCGGTAATATATAGGGTTATTGAACTTATATTGGTGAATATTGGCACGAGTTGGCTCTGCAAATGCACGAGCCTGTGAGTGCATTTGAACAGCCAATGAGTGACAAAAGTCACCAATATAAGTTGGTCGAAAGCAAACAGTTTGATTCGAGGGTCGACAAACGAGGGCCGACAAACGCATTTCGCCCGAGAATGTTTTGTTATATCTTTCATTGAATTTTTTCACAAACATGTATTTTTTACTGTCTTTCGTGATGTACAACAGGACCGTCACTTTTGAACAACATCGGATGAAAATGAGTTAAAGCTCCGTCTATTCTGTGAAGTAAGCGGTCCAATATCTCACTCAGCGGTCCAACATCGATTTTTTATGCCCGCATAGCAAAACATTAGAAATGTCAGACTTTCTGTATAGATTTTTATAGTAACAGATTTTAAAAGGTGTAACAAACATGTATCTTTTTCATCATGATAATCACAGTTTGCTTATATAATATTGGTACATGTAATGCAAATGTAGTTCTTTTCCAGAGAGTGTCAAAATGAAGCAAACAATCTGGTGGTCGACATGGTTTTGCTCATTCACCTTCCTGTCTGCAGTAGAAGTTACAACTGTATGTATTGGGGTGGATGAGATTGGGGGAGAGAGAGAGAGGGAGAGAGAGAGAGAGATTCAATAAACTATTTCGGGCTTACCTAACTAGAATCAGATGTAAGATTTCTTAAATTAAATTTGTATTAGTATATTTTATTATGATATTGTCTATTTATAGTCCCTAAATAATCTATACAAACGCAAACAGTTCATAACACTACATATTCACCGGATTTTAGGCCGTATTCACCGGAGGGTCAATGTGCGTGCAACGGCATTGTGACGTCACAATTAAAACATCAAAAAACATTGTAAACAATGGTTGCAATGGCCGCAGAGAGCTACGTATTTGACCAGGAAAACTATCATTCAAACCTATTTCAGGATTATTTTTTATCATTTGGACGTCTTACACATAGGGAAACTCTGAACACGGAGTTTACAAATAGTAATCGTGAGATTTTTTTTTTCAACAATGGAAGATCGCAAATGAAAATGATGTCGTCATACGGCCTTCAATGTCTTATTAATTCAAATCCCAACTATATAATAAATTAATGATGGACTCTTTTGGTGTTGAATATGGTTTGTTATTCTCCAGAAAAATATACATATTGACCTCGGCTTCGCATCGGTCAATATGAATATTTTTCTGGTGAATAACAAAAATATTCAACACCAAAGAGTCCATAATTGTATAATGTTAATTCTTTAGTTAAAATTAAGTTTAAAGTATTAATTTTCGAACTCCCTCATACACAGTATGATGCAATATATATTTTCGTACAAAATGTGGACCTTTTTACACGCGCGTTCCAACTTGCATATTTATAGGGGAAATAAAGTAGTTTATAAATAGAGATTGAAATCTCGGTAGTTATTTTTAACATTTTAATCATGCGACATTTCATGTGTCACGTGATTTTATTGTCATCTGCTACGTAAACAAATCTGAACCGGCGGAAACAAGATGGGGCGAAAAGGGAAGGAGTTAAGCAACAAGGTAAAAGAAATCGCTTGAAATTATTACAAGAAGAAAAACTATAAGTTACGTGTCAGAAACATTAGATGTGTTCAGGACTACAATCGCAAGTTTTAAGAAGCGTGTAGAACGTCGAGGTTTCATAGAAAACATCCCGAAACGAGTCAGGAAACCTATCGTGACAGCCCAAGACTAACGGAAGCTAGAAAGGCTTGTAAAAACCCACAGAAGAGAGAGTTAACAGGATATAACGGACAAATTAGATGAAAATAAAGAACTGTACAATTACACTTGCATAAACATGGATTCGTGAGACAGGTTGCAAAGAAAAAACTGGTAATTCCGAGAAATAAATAGGTGAAAGCGTTTATTTTGGTGTCGTGAAAGGAGAAAAGTAACTGTTGACAACTTTTGGAGAAAAGTTATATTCTCAGAAGAGTCCAAGATTGTTGTGGGACAAGACTCTCGTGTGTATATTTGAAGGAAACGGGGAGAAGGTTGGAGGCCGGATTTGGTAGAGGCGCGCAAAACAAAACCATGTTACCAAGTTATGACCTGGGTATCTATCACGTGGCAGGGAGTTGGCACTATTTCTGAAGTGGATGGAAATATAAATGCTGAGTGATAAATATCAGACAATCTTAGACGTCAATTTGTGGCCAGTTTTAGCCCGTTATTTTTCGACTGGAAATTATATTTTCCAAGACGACAATGCTCCTGTACATCGAGCACATTCGACTCAGGACAATTTGCACAGGAACGGGATAACAACGATGAGCTGGCCAGCCCAGAGTACAGACTTATATATAATTGAAAATTTCTGGCTCCTTTTTCAAAGAAAGCTCCGAGGAAGAATAGGGCGAATTGAGAACAAAGACGATCTCTTCCGTGAAATCCAGCGCATCTGGACCGACATTACACCAGAGTATGTCAAAAGCCTGAACAGGACCATTCCGAGATGGTTACTAAGTGAAATACGCTAAAAGGGTCACCTGACAAAGTATAGGTTAGGTATTTTTGATATATTTAATTTCTGACATGAAATAAATGAGTTACAATGTTGACCTACTTTCGTCGCGAGTGTAAATACACCGCCATTTTGTACGAATATATATTGCATTATACTGTATTATACGTCAAGTACACATTTGAATAATAATGCAGTTCACTGTTAAAGTGATGCTTTATCATCTAAATACGTAAATGCCACAAACCTTAAATAACTAATGCACTAAAAAATGAATTATGCCAATAGATAAAATATACCAATAGATACAATATCTTTTTATCAATTATCATATTTAGACAACCATATTGATTAAAACACCTTCTTACAAGGACATCATCACTACACCTAGATTTGTATTTCGTAGAAACCGATAGCATAAATGATTGATGTTTTGTTTTGAAAATATTTTATTGGCAATGTGTCAAAAGGATTGCACAAAAGTTCCAAAAACTTGACGTGTGTAGTCTTATCCAATATATAAAATCTAAATAGCCATACGACATTTACAAAATTTTACAATTATAATATATTATACATATACATATAAGAATAACAATTCCTTTTATGAATAAGGAAACCAAGGACAGAGACCTTGGGTACCAACGCATGCACATTTTTTACAGAAGAAAATTACTTTTGATACATGACTTCTTTATCTATGCTACAAGTGACTTTCCAACCATTCTAACATATTACCGGATATACCATACATTTTTAATTTATGAATAATTTGAAAAAGTTCATTCATTTGAAAAAAAAAATATTTAAAAAAATTAATCGGTATATGTGCATACTGTAAAGCAGGTTGTTAAAATCAAGGTAGTTATTAATTACATTGACAACGTTTTTGGCTTTCGTATAGAATTTTTCAAGATTTTTTGAACAGGTTTAATGGTACCAAACATGTTCAATTCAGGTTCTTTTTTCCCATCAAGCCAGCCTTCCTTTATAAATGTTTTTACTATTTTCAATTCATTTCCTATGTAAAATGTTGATAAAATGGGCCTATATTATTGATAACCATAAGTTTTCTCTAAAACCCATTTCTTTCATGGGAATTATACATAAAATATATTGTTGAAACCGTTGACATGCATATACTTTGGCTGAAAATAAAAAAAAATGAAACAAAACACAGCAATACCAGCACTGTTCTTAAATTTTGAGTTACTTCCCTTAACATCTTATCAATATTCCTAATAATTAAGAGACTGGTTGTTTCTTTATATTCTATAATTTACTCTATTGGAAGCAAGCTGTCATAAAATATTTACCGTAATTTTAATGGTGTCTCATTCACATAACCTACAGAATTGTTCTCATCCGGCCTGCCTAACTATCACCACTTTCAGCATAATTATTCCACATCTTTGCACTTCCCAGCATTCATGTACCTATTCTAAATGACGACCTGTTGACTGTCTGCCCCCTCAGCACAATGTAAACAAACCCATCGCTGCTTTTCTTTTATTACTGTAGAGTTGAATATACCGATAAAAAAACACACGTGCCTTTGTTTACTTCTCAGTCTGTAACATATGCTTTATTTGTTTTTCAGCGCCTAAAGAATTCCATACGGGAGATCACTCTCAATGACTTTTCATTATAAGTGAGAAAGCCTATGTATTAACCTTTTTTCTCCGGAAACCCTGCGTTGCCAATGACCTTAAATACAAATTACACATGTACATACTTTTTTTGCTATCTGTTTTCCTCCGTCGGTCGTAAACTTTTGAACATTTTTAGCTTCTTCTCTAGACCCACTGAACCAATTTTAACCATATTTGATATACAGCATGTATGGGTGAAGGGAAACAGAATTTTTGAATTGCATGGTCCTTTTCCACTGAAGATTGATTGGGGGAGGCTAAAAACCACTAAAATTAATGCTTTCTTAAAAAATCTTCCTCACTCCTGGACATGGAGCAGTCAAAACTTTGGCATGGTTGGAATAAAAAGTGAGCCCTGTACCAAATTGTGAAATGCATGACAAAAGGGTCAGGGAAAATCGTTTTAGGGTGGGGCTTTTTTGATTATATAGAAAAAATAAATTAATTGTTCAAAAATATTCTCCTCATGGTATTAAATAAAAAAAGAAAATTCAAGAGAAGGGTATTAAAAAACTAACTTAATATAAAGTCATATTGAATAAGGCTGCCTATTCCAAATTTGTGAAATTGCCCCAGGGTCAGGGGTTTGGATATAAGATAGGGGGCTATTTTGTTTAATTTAGTGAAAATACATTTATTTTGAATTCTTGATCATTTTTAGGTTCTTCTCTAGAACCACTGAACCAATTTCAACCACATTTTGTATACAGATTGTATGGGTAAATTTCATGGTCCTTGCCCCCTGACGCCTAAGGCTTGGAGTTAAAATTACTAAAATTAATTAATTCTTTACAAATCCTTTTCACCTCTGGACATTAAGCAGTCAAACTGTTGACATGATTGGTTTAAATAGTAAGCCCACAACCAAAATTGTTAAATTCATGGCCTCAGGGCTAAGGGATCTGGTGTTAGGTCGAGGCTGCTCCTGAGTATTAAACCTAACTAAGTACATAGTTATGAGGACCAAAAATGCCTTAACCAAAATTTCAAAATTTATGGCCCCAGGGTCATATGTCCTGAAGATAGGGAGGACTCTACTGATTATATAGTGTTTATCAAAAATATGTAAAAGACCGGGAAATTATTTCAAATCAGCTGAAAAACTTACACCCCATAATGTCCCATTTTCAGTACATGTTTCCTTAAAGGTAATTCCTGAAAAAGAAAAGTTCCAAATACTGCACAGTAAAATAATAGGAAGTTCTTATTGCATTCTATTTTAATTATTCAAAGTGGAAAGTTCATTCAGGTGTACATTGACATCATAATTACATTAGTTTTCCATAAACGACATCAATCAACCAGACTTGATAATGAGTTATTGGGACCCGACACTGTAAACCACATTGAATGAAATAGGATGATATTGTTATGATCAAAATGATAGTTATGATGGTAGTAGTAGAGTGTTTCGGCGACGGATTATGCCTCATCAGGGGCCCCAATAACGATATTCCATGTTTATTGTAAACTTGATTTTATCAATAGATCTCCGATGTTTTTATACTTACTATAGCTATACGCAATGATGGGTCCCGATTTGAATAGATCTTTGCATGTTGGGTTTGCTTCCAAAATATTCCAGTACTTTAAAATCCGTTTTTTAATCCTTTGACGCGAGGGTTAAATTTTGTAACCATGACGTGTGGATGGCTTGACTTTGTTTTGTTTCCAATACAACCTTACTCATAGCGAAAGAAACGCTCTTTCCTCGCTGAAGAACAATCTCAATGTTGTCATTAAAAAAGCGGACAAAAGCAACACTATAGTTATAATGGACAAGAATCTGTACATATCTGAAGCAGAGCGCCAGTTACTCTCAAAGCATTGTATATAAGTTGAAAAACCAAACTTAATATACTTGCAAGATCTTATTCAAACAAGAATAAATGACATGCACTCCAGGGGCTCCATAGACAGAATTACTCTACGATTTCTGAAAGAGAAAAATCCGTCACTCAAATGCGGCCAATTTTATCTTCTCCCTAAATTCCAAAACTTCAAGACAATGTCCGAAATGCCCTTATTAATGACCTATGCCGTATCAGGCAATTACCACCTTTGGCGGCCAATTATTACTCAATGGAATACACCAACGACGAAAATTGGGGCATATATTGTGACTACTTTCTTATCCCCATCGTACAAAAACAATTAACTTATATCAAGGACACTACTGATTTTATCAATAAGATCGAATGTTTAGAACTCTCGACTGATGCGTTACTAATCACTTACGATGTAACAAGCATGTATACAAATATGGAATCTGAAGAACTACTAAATGCCGTCAGGAATGCTTACAACAACGCGGATAAAAGCAACTCAGACATCCCGTATCCTGATGTGGACGACTTAATTTTTCTTCTCTGATGCGTATTAGAAAACAATTACTTTGAATTTAACGGAAAATTCTACAAATAAATCATAGGCTGCAGCATGGGCGCAGTACCTTCCCCGGAAATCTCGAGCTCAGACATGAGAATGTACGAAATTTCGCAGATTATTGAATCTAAATTTCAACATGTCAACAAAATTCTGTTCCATGGCAGATTTAGGGATGATGGATTCATAATTTTTAACGGAACAAAGGAAGAAATTCTAGAATTTTTTGACATCAGTAACAGCTGTCATAAACATCTTAAATTCACATTTGAAATAGCTCACTCATCCGTGAATTTCCCGGACACAACGGTTTACAAAGGCAATAGATTTAATCATTGTCAGAAATTTGATATCAAATCTTACATAAAACCAACTAATAATTTTCAATATCTTTATAGAAACAGTGCACACAACGTCCCTTATTTAAAGGTTTCATCAAAGGAGAATGTATAAGACACTCCAGAAATACTAACAACCCCTCAGTTCTTAAAACAATTCTACAGGATTTCAAGGGACATCTTTCAAAGAGAGGCTATTCTGAGGAAGAAATTAACCCAATAGTCGAAGAAACAACACAGAAAGAAAGACAACTCTTTTTAAGAAATAGAGAGAAAGCAAAGTCAAGCCATCCACACGTCATGGTTACAAAATGATGGATGATGGATTCATAATTTTAACGGAACAAAGGAAGAAATTCTAGAATTTTTTGACATCAGTAACAGCTGTCATAAACATCTTAAATTCACATTTGAAATAGCTCACTCATCCGTGAATTTCCCGGACACAACGGTTTACAAAGGCAATAGATTTAATCATTGTCAGAAATTTGATATTAAATCTTACATAAAATCAACCAATAACTTTCAATATCTTCATAGAAACAGTGCACACAACGTCTCTGTATTTAAAGGTTTCATCAAAGGAGAATGTATAAGACACTCCAGAAATACTAACGACCCCTCAGTTCTTAAAACAATTCTACAGGATTTCAAGGGACATCTTTCAAAGAGAGGCTATTCTGAGGAAGAAATTAACTCCTTTTAAGAAATAGAGAGAAAACAAAGTCAAGCCATCCACACGTCATGGTTACAAAATTTAACCCTCGTGTCAAAAGATTAAAAAAACGGATTTTAAAGTACTGGAATATTTTGGAAGCAGACGCAACATGCAAAGATCTATTCAAATCGGAACCCAACATTGCGTAAAGTAAGCATAAAAACATCGGAGATCTAATACACAATAACAAGCTGGAAAATTTTTACCGACCCAAGATGATGCTGAAATATTTAAAGAGGAAGTTGCAACCAAAGCGCCCTCAGATTTTTTTTATTAAAAAGGGGGATAATCAACTAAAATATTTGACAAGAACGATAATCACCAGGAATAAGTACTGAGGTTTCGGTAAATCATTTATGCACTCCCTTTGTTAAAAGCAGCTAATTCAGAGTGAATTAGCTTTGAATATTATCTCAGATAAGTGCATATAAAAAACATCAAGTGTGTATTTAATAAACTTTATTGTGGCGAAAATTGGGCACGGCTGTTTATCCAGAGACACAAATTATGAAAAGCTATTGGTGTCTCTGGCAACACAACAAAGCAAAGATTACATATTAAATATTCAAATTCAGGTTCAAAGTTCATAGTTCAAAGGTCAAAGTTCACAAACACCATATCAGAAAGTAGTAAAAGCCTTGACCCTGGGAGGTGCAGACGTCAAGCACTTATTTATGTATATTTAAATCCAAAGTTTACTTTTCAACTTTCATGAGTTACATGACTGCATTTAAGGATAGTTACTTAGTGCTGCTCGTTAACGCCAGAGGTTCCCGACCACCATATGGATGGGGTAAAGCGCCAAAAGTAGCCATGCCCAAGCCAATACCTATCATGATTGATGAAATTGATTCCCAGTAGAGTTAAACCTAACCCCCCAATTATACATGGAGTGGAAGTGATGACCCCAATAAAATAGTATCTAAGATTTTGGTGATGAGTAGATTAAAGAAACATATACGCATAAATATCACTACACATGTAGAAAACAGGAATATATAAGCAAAATACATAAACGAGAAACAGATAACACATTTAAAATCCATTTTAGTCCGAATTAAAAGGAAACTGTACTAACTTATTACTGGAAATTAGTGGTGTTCCAATCATTGATTATAATCGAAAATCAGTCAATTGCTGGCATAATCCAAGCAATCGATTGCATTTTACCATTAACTTGTCGATATACTTTTTACATGTCCGATTATAAACGATAATTTATTAGTTAGGGTAGCCCAATCATCAATTATGAAATTCTTAACGATTCCCATCGCTACTGGAAAAAAAAATTATTACCTATTTACTGGAATACAGCTGTACATGTATATCAAAGTAATCTTTTGAGAAAACTCGAGAAAAGGAACGTTGATTGTGTTCGGATAAGTGTACATGTATGACCATACAGAGGTGAACATTTCATTGTACACGTACCCTTTTGAATTTCTTTTGGTAGGATCATGTGAAGAGAAAGCATTCCCTAATGACAGTTTGCCTCAAGCTCTATATATATTGATCAAGTGCAATGGGACATTGTGTTGAAATTTAGTATAAAAACAAGGACCTACCAATTGGTATGAAACCTTAAGATATTACCTACTTATGGGTTAAATCTACTAAAAGGTCAATATACAGTAAAATTTGTCTTATCCGGACTTTGTGTACTCCGGATTTTTGTCCATTCCGTCTATAAATTTTAGTCCCATGCACTTCTTTAACAAATTCATTAGAAAAAATTCTGTGTAGTCCGGATACTGTCTATTCTGTATTCCGAATGGCCATACTGGTCCCAACTGCTCATAATTAACGGTAATCATTTTCCCTAATCCAGCCACACCTGAGTTACTTCAAAGCAATTAACACCTTTCGTGGTGGATGTGCTAACCTGTGTTTACATTAGCATAGCGCAATGAGACGAACTCATTGAAATGCGGCGGTGACACAGCCCGCTTGAAAAAAATATTATTAAATTACAATTTAAAAAAACAAGATTAACCTTGTTTTAACTCATTTTACCACATTATAACATGCATACAAAAATATTATATGTACACGATTTACAAATCAAAATATGAATCGGGATCGAAAATCGAACGCATTTCAAAATGGCACCATAACAGTGTGGGGAAGACGTAATGTTCTATCCAATAATTATCACATCGTTAATAATTGTGCATTACTGGTTGTACATTGAATGAGCTCTTTGACAAGCGAAACCCGGTCCGCTTGGTATATAGTAGGCCTATAACACGCGTGCCTGTAGATTTTGACTTAAGTTACATTTCACTCCAACTTTCAAACTTCGTGAACAAACAAGAAAATACAGTAAGTCATGTGAGACTATTTTAAAATGTCAAAACTAATATTTTCCTGCATTTTTCCTGCACTCCGGATTCTGTCTAAACAGGCCAAATTTTATGGAACCGGCGATAGCCGATTTGGACAAATTAAACTGTAACAATAATAGAATTTACAAAATCTAAACTTCAAAGAAGATTTATCTGTGTTTAACAAAATAAGTTACAATTCTGGTTGAAGGATGCTCATTACACCATTTTTTGATGACGTACTACACAAAAAAATAAACCTCCATTATTTCAACCGTTTTCCTCTGGGGACAAATTGTACAGGTAACTCTATAATATGACCCTGACCTTTAAAACGCTTTAAAAATAGATGAAACATGCAGTGTGGTAAACAGTAAAAACAAAGTAACGGATTCATTTTGCATAGTCCAAGAAGGGTTGCTTTTAAGCAGAAACAAAGGAAAACAACAGCCAAATCTTCGCCAAACAAGTATTGTGCAATTTCATAGCGATGCATGCAGTGAACTCTATCAATGACATGTTCGTGTGGAGGAAATTCGAGTTAAATCAACAACCTTATTGAAATTAAAAAAGTTATTTACTTGCACTATTTACTGTGATGGTGTTAATTTATACAAAGTATATTTGCTTTATTAATTTAAATATATACTATGGGGATTTTAAGATTTTTTCTGAATTTTAGATGTTATGCTCAAACTTTCCTTAGTGTTTTGAATATGGCTAATTAGGAAAGATAACTCTTGAAAGCGGACTTTTTATACCAAATATTTTTTAAATTGGAAATTTCATTTTGTTTAAAAATTCTTCATTCAATTTGTCACATGTTATTCATTGAAATACATGCCTGTCTCTTCAGAACTCATTTTCTTAATGTTTTGTGCACAGATTAAAAGATAATGATATAAATTGTTTTTTTAGAGACAATTATTTTTTCTAATGAAATTTATATTAGGTATTTTTTTCACTGTGTGTACTTGTCTTAAGAAAATGCCCATCATTTGACACTGAACGTTCTTATATTCTGGTAATAATAAACTTGAAATAAAACATTTCACTGAAATAAGACAAAAGCTAAAAAGTTCTCAAAAAAAATTATGATATCAATACCTCGTTCTGGATATTTGACATCTACATTATAAGTGATGCTGTAATGAAATCTAAAATAAACTGTGTATGTAATGAGCCACCTTAAGCTATTACTGATTAGCAAACATGGCTCAATACAATTGATTTAGAAATACTGTTTTGATATACCATATAATGCAAGCTAGCTTAGGAAACCCTACCACACTTCTATCAAGAAAGTAAATGATGTTCAAATTATAGAATTCAAAGGAATGTTTTTAAATATTTGTACAAAGTGTAATAATTTGTTTACGGTGTTTGTTTTAATATAAATTAAAAGATAATCAGCTGCACATCATATTTTGATTGTATGATGTATGTGTAAAAGTTTAATTTTCATTAAAATTGAAAAATAATTAGAGCATGTAAAATACTACAATGAAATAGGTGCAGATCAAGTAATTTTGTAGGGTGTAGATTTTGTATGTTTGGTGATTGTAAAGGATGAAATCAATTATCTTACATATACAGCCATGCAGCTACATGCAGGTCATGATCAATAGTTTTATTCCCTTCATTTAATTATGCAGTTTGTATAAATAAATGTAATTAAGGGCTATTATAATAAATCGATTATAAGGACAACAGGCCATTGGGCCGCGAACAATGAACATGGTCATGCCCAAGTTAAACTCACCAACAATCACAGATGTATAAACATGTAGCTAGGTTTTTTTTGTAATCATGCAGTGTGTATATATGTCTATGTAAATTAAGGGCTGTAATTCAAATACACCAAGGGCAATGGGCAGCCAGCAACGAGAATGCCCCAAATCAAATAATCAAACAACATCAACCAACACATATTCACAACATACAACATATTGCAGTTATAATACATGATTAACATTAATTTTTTTTTTGTAATTATACAGTGTGATTGATTGATTGTGTATTTTTTAACGTCCCTCTCGAGAATTTTTAACTCATGTGGAGACGTCACTGTATGTCAGTGAAGCGTTTCAAATTTAGACCTATACTCGGCACTCAGGGCCATCGAGTAGTGAGGGTTCTTTATCGTGCCAGCGCCTACCGTGACACGGGACCTACGTTTTTAAGGTCATATCCGAAAGACCCATGACTTTCACTTCTGATGCCGAGCGCTTGGTAATGGAACAGTCACTATCTATTTTTACGTCTGAGGTTTGACGCGACGAGAATCGAACCCGGGCCTCCCGATCACGAAGCAAACGCTCTACCACTAGGCTATCGTGAACGGTAATTATGCAGTGTGTATGTTAAGTTTAAGTAAATTATGGTAAATTTAGCTGTAATTCAAATACACCAAGGGCAATGGGCATCCAACAAAGAGCTACCCCAAATCAAAGAATCAAACAACATCAACCAACACATATTCACGACATTAAACATAATGTAGCTATGGGTTATGATTAGCATTTTTTTTTAATGCATTGTGAATGTTTAGTTTATGTAAATTAAGGGATGTATGAATTCAAATAGATCAAGGGCAATGGGTAGCCAACAACGAGCATGCCCCAAATCAAATATTCAAACAATATCAACCAACACATGTTCACAACATTCAACATGATTTATAATGTACACATACAGTGTACTCGTACATGTAGCTGGGAGTTCATGATCTTTTTTTTTTTTTTTTTTGATAAAAATGCAGTGTGTATGTTTAGTGATTCATGATGCAAGATATAAGTGTAAAATTATCTCTGTGAGTAGTTGCGTTATGAATTTGTAAAATTGTTAGACGGACAATGGGCTTTATTTTAGGGGATTCAATGTATATAAATTGATTTTAGTGTAAAGGGTATGATGAATCAATTGAAAAACAAATAAAACTTGTGTAATGTGCAACGGGTGAATCTATAGATCCATGCGAATTTACAACATTCATGGACGATATTTCAAATAAACATATTATTGCTAACAAAGAAATCAGATAGTTAGATCTAAATTGTCATGAATTGAAATTGTCTATTTTGTTAAACTGTTTAGACTGTCTTTACAGTCTAGCACGTAGAGCTTCAATAAAAGTATGGTAATGGTGCCTAAACTCGCAAGACACTACCTATCAATTTATAGAGAGGTTAAAAGAAGATAAAACAGAAATAAAACTGTTTACACTAAGTTAGGCAAACCCTTACACCAGGAATTATCATCGGACTTCTACATGTAAGATGTGTTCCTGATTTTACATGAACATGACAGGTTTGCAGGAAGTAGATATAAATTTATCTTACTCGAATATGATAAAACCATCCAAAATATTTAAGAGAGAAAAATTTTAAATTGTATTAAAAATGTAATAGCCCACAAAGTCGACCTATTTTATAAAAATAACAATAAGTAAATAACAAGTGAAATTACATTTCTCATGTTAGACTGCTTTACAAGAAGTCATGACTATATTAAAACAATTTTAACAGTAAATAATTTGCTTTCATTGCATTAATCCATTAAAAATGGATCCCCTGAATAGTTGTTCATCGACGAGCAAAACATGTTGGATATGAGCAACTTTAAATTAAATTAAATTTATAAAGTTTTTTGTTGTTCTTCGGACTTGACCCCGCTTACCTTTTAAGAAATCGATTCACAAGGTAATAAAATATTTAGTCAATGGTGGACTTAAACTGAAAGTAAACATGAAGTGTTTTTCTAAACTGGAAGTTAAATGCTCAAACTAATTTAGAAACCAAATCCGTAAAATCAATTGTTTGTCAGATCGCCTAGCAAATGCTCGGATAATGTTACGGGGTATAGAATATTACAGGGTATAGAATAATGTTGTTAAAATATTAGTTATTACATTAATTTAGTGAGTGCAATTGACCCTAATTTTAATATATCGATCATAGCTATCCGTATGGACATGTAATTTTTTTTTAGAGTTACATGTACCCCCATCCCCTGCCCTCTTAATATTGAATCTATCGTGCTGGAAGGCTTGGCGACGATCGCCATCCCCCCCCCCCCCGGCCATTTAATTATGTATTTTGAATACTTTTTTTATCTAACTAGACCCTCTATTTATAACTAAGACCCCATCTTACTAGCTTTACATGATAACCATGCTCCCCCCCCCCTGGATATCCATTAACATCAGGGACAATTGGCTATATATACCTAATCCTAGCATAAAAGCTGAAAATGTAACTTTTAAAAATGCCTTCTCCAAATCAGTTAATAATTACAATGACTGTTTCAAATTTATGATACACAATTACAAGATGGAAAATTTTTACCGACCCAAGATGATGCTGGAATATTGAAAATATTAGTTGCAACCGAAGTGTCCTCAGATGTTTTATTAAAAGGGGGGAAATCAACTAAAATATTTGACAAAAACGATAATCACTAGGAATAAGTACGGAGATTTAGGTAAGGCAGTTGTGCACTTCCTTCGATAAAAGCAACTAATACAATGTGAATTAGCTTTGAATAGTAACAGTCTCTTGTGATTGGTTAGAACTTATACTAGTAATTGAGAGAAATATGAAAAATGGGGACTTACTCCTGTAGTTATATTTGGATATGGACGATTTGTATTCATAATTTTCTTGTTTTGTAGATGCCATTTAAAAGAATGGTATTGCATAAAGTTCTGAGATGTCCGTTAAGTGAAAGGGAGTGGCGGAAAGCTTCGATTAGATTAAAGTGTAATCAGGATAAAAGTAACACTAGTTATCGCTATCATTGTTTACCGGACAGTATGCTGACTATGCTTGTTGAATTTTGTTATAACGACGCCCGACCGCTGTTTCCAAAAGGTAAACCTTCATTTTTTTTCGAAAGCAATATATTTCCCCTTTTTTGGCATGTATATTGTAACCAAAGCAGTACAACCAAAGTTCAATGTTTAATTCAAACGATTTATAAAATACATAGTTATCTATTCAATTATGGACAAATTTTCATGTGATGAAATTGAACTTGATCAAGTGGACAATTTCTAGATAATCTAAGCCTATTTGAACCCTTTTAATCTTGTACATCTCGGCTAATTATACCCCCCGCTCGAAAAGCAGGAGGATATATAGTAATCGTTAATTCCGTCAGTCTGTACGTCCGTCTGTTACGCTTTGGGGTACCCATCTCTTATCTGCAACTCCTCTCATATCACTGAATGAAATTTGATAAAACTTTCACAGAATCTTTATTACATATTGCCATTGTGCACCTCCTATATTGTATTTTACTTTATGATCCGACACACATTTTGGGTTTCCCGGCCACAGCAAAGCATGGACTTTGCCGTTATAACTATATGGAGGCGGGGATGTCATTTAGTGAGCTCATCGCTCATAGTACATGTACCTCTGGTTTTTTATGATTTTTGTTTTGTACACATATGGAGGGCAATTCGCCATGTGTATTTAAATAAAGAAAATGAAAAAGACATCTCAGACTATCAAGGAAATATGTAACAAATCATGGTTATAGATAACAAATATAATAACATGTACTTAAACACAACACAGAGGGATCACAATATTGCACTTTGTCCTGACAATAGGGGATGTTTACTTCATACAGGCACCTGATCTCTTCTCTTGAATGTTCTCTTTTTATAGTAAAATGAAACATTTAGAGAAGATGAATTATTAAAATATACAATTAAGGAAGTCGTTATTCGGATTGCAAAAATCCTAATACAAGTATTTAAAGATTGTTTTAAATTTTATATCAAATATGACAATTTTAGAATATGCAGGTAGTATCAATTGAAATTAAATTGAAATAATAATGGTTATTAAACTGTTATTCATAACAATGAAGAAGTTTGTGGATAACAAACAATAATCGATCTCACAAAACGATCATCTTAAACAATAAAGTGTTAGGGCATATAAGTAAATCCCGGCTAGCAAAGGAAAGCTCCTTACGTTTGCATTTTCTACGATGTTTTGGAACAAACGTACCGTATGCACTGAATAACCAAAGCTTTTATTCATTTGCACATTTATTTTTTAGGAAATTGCGCTACTCTAGACACAATGTCTGCAACAATTAATGGATTTAACTGTACGCATTTTGAGTATGGATGTCCTATGAAGTATTTTGATACTGACGAGATATACAAATGTAGGAAGATTTTAATTTTTTTTTTCTTCTTTATTCATATTAAATTTATGATATGCTTTCTTCCATTTTCAAAAATTATTTTTTTGTTGAACTGCTGCAGCTATATTTATATATCTTTAAATAAAAGTTATAAATACATTTGTATTTCACTTTTCAGACCCAGATTGTCTTCTGGTAGATCTTCATAACAATTGTTTTCGAGCTGAGAAAAGATGCCGATTGCAAAAAAGGTTTTTGTATAATATATAATTATATATCTAGCACGATTTTTCTAAAATAAGCTTACTTATGAGTTTATGAATAGATACTAGGATGTATCCTTTTGAAGAATGGCTTAATTCAAATGACAAAAAAATCTACTTATTCGAACGAAACATTATCCATTGTACATACATGTAGTACATCTATTACTTTACTTTGAATTTTTATTCAAAATAACTAGATCACTGACCTTCTTTTAATGCTAATGGCCCCTGAGTAATTCTTGATAAATAGTGTATACAGGGTAATTTTTTGCCCCGTCTTATTATCTGCGTTTCACACTTGAAAACAATTTTGCCCTGTTTGAAATTCGTACAGAAAAAAATTCGTTTAAGTAACCATGCTATGTATTTTCAATTCGCCCTGTTTTAGATTCGCCCCACTTTCGTAGGGCGAAAATGGCAAAAATAAGACGGGTGTGAAAATTTCCCAGTATACGAGGGTTGTCCCTTAAAATCGTGGACAAGTTGTCCAGTGTGAAAAATAAACATCACTGCGTTCTGAAATTTTCACTATTATTTAGTACATATTTTAGTAATATACACAGCAATTTCAGATAAATATTTATATAAATAAAAAAATTATGTGATTTTATGCCATGTATTGTATCACGTTACGGCGCATGGATTATAACATCAAAGTGTCTAAAATAGCATCACGTTTCATCTTTGCTGAAAATGAAGTTTGATGAGTCCGACTTAAATTTAGGAATTTCATTGATACACATTCTTTAGTCTCCATAAACAGTCGAAGAACTAATTGGCACCCTCGTGCGATCTTCTGAAAAATTTATTAGTAAGTTACGGACAATATTCTCACCATCATTCAACTAATAGAAAATCTCATATCGGCGGTCTACTGTGACAGCGTCTTTTGCAATTGCATTAGGACTTTGTCCGTATTTTTTGTACTCCCCGGGGACTCGATCAACAAATTTCGACATTGGCTTATTTACCTGAAAATTTAACTATTAAAACGCGAATACTATTCAAAGCAGCAGCACTTTTCAGAAACTAAAAAGTATGCAGAAGCAATTAATAGCTTGAATTTTTAATTTCAACTAAGGTATGCTCTTGCTATATTGAAATTTGTTCATGATCTACATTCAGAACACGAACTAAGCATTCATCACGTGCATGACTGTCCATCGATGGGACCAGACTTCATACAGTATATAGTGGGTTATACTATGCTATTTCCATAAGTATTTAAATTCTGTGATTATAAAACAGCTTAATTAAATAAATTCAGCTTTTAAAAAAAATCCCCCTTTTTGCATGTCTTTTTCCATTTATTTTCTCATAGTAAACCTTAACAGAGCTGCGTCGCGAGCCTTCGGCTCAGGTGAGCTAAAATTGTTAAAGGAATAAAAAATAATGTGAGTCATGTATGTGTTTTTAAATTGTAAATGGTATAGGCGGTATTTGAGCGACAAAGACTCTTTATCGGACGAGGACAATCTGCGAAAAAAAAACGGTTGATTTGGTAAAATCTGACCAAAAAAAATTTAAGAATTTGAAAGTCATGGAAACTATACATGGAGAACAACTGTTAGAAAATCAATGACAAGTGCTAGAAAAATGGTTTTAATAAGTGATTATTGAACTTTACTATGTTCAATATATAGGGAAGGATATGAAGATAACGAAAAGTATTCAGCCTCAAAGTCCATAAAACAATACAAAATAAGAGCAGAGCAAACACGGACCCCCGAAACATTAGAGGTGGGATCAGGTGCAATGGAGGAGTGAGCATCCCCTGCTGACCGATCACACCTGCCGTTTGCTCCTTATCATGATCAGGAAATAGCGGGAAAAAATCGTCGTCAATTCAGTGTATAAATAATGGATTAACTACTGGTATGAAAATCTTCAGTCAGCATTTGATCCAAGTATAAAACAGAAGTGTCGGACTCTGTGGTATCTTTTATCTCAAGCTCACCAGAATATATATCGTATTGACGTAGGAATGGAAATTACCATTATAGAGTATTTTCAAGAAATTTTTCACGCTATGTTTTTGACGTTATATTGCCATTAAGTATACTCCGTGGTTACAAATTAAACAACCCTTGCACTTTTATTGTACTTAATTTTCATATTCTGTGGGTACAGTGTACTGTATTTCATACAGCATTAAAAGTACATTGTAATGAGTTCATAAACGTATGTAATGCTAATTATCAAGTCCCTGTCTCTCTATATTCAATAGACAAAAGTTGAATTTTACATTCTGCAGTATATTATGCAAACTAGGTCAAGATCAAGTGGAATGTAACCCTGGTATTTTTATGCCCCCGTAAACGAAGTTTCGGGGGTATATAGTTTTTGTCGTGTCCGTCTGTCTGTCTGTCTGTCTCTCTGTCTCTCTGTCTGTCTCTGTCTTTCTGTCTCTCTGTCTCTCTGTTTGTCGGTTTGTCCGCAAAAACTTTAACCTTTCCCATAACTTTTGATTTAGTGGAGCAATGACTTTCATATTTCATATGTGTATTCCTTGTGACAAGACCTTTCTTTGGGTACCACCAAATTTGACCTTTTGACCTTGACCTTGGAGTTTGACCCATTTTACATGAAATTTTTAACATTTTACCTTGGCCATATCTTTTGAACAGTTGACACAGGGCATTTATACTTCACATATGTAATATTTATTAAAAGACCTTTCACTGGATACCAACAACCTTGACCCTTTGACCTTGACCTTAGAGATTGACCTACTTTAAAAAATCAAATCTTGACCATAACTTTTAAAGAGTTAGGGCTAGTGCTTTCATACTTTACATATTTGATCCTTATGACAAGACCTTTCAATTGATAACAATAACTTTGACCCTTTGACCTTGACCTTGGAGTTTGACCTTCTTTTAAAGAAATTGAACGTTGACCATAACTTCTGAACGGTTAGGGCTGGGGCTTTCATGCTCTACATAAGTATTTTATGTGGCAAGACCTTTCATTTGATACTTATTACATTAACCTTTTGACCTTGACCTTGGAGATTTTCGTACTTATTAAAAACTTTAACATTAGCTTACTTTCAAATTTCACAATTGTTTTCCAGTGATAATACCCTACTTTTTGTACCAATTATCAAATTTGCATTTAAGAAAAGCTTAATCTTTGCTATGTTGTCATACGGAGGCATCAGTGTTTCACAAACACATCTTGTTCAAACTGTTCTTCAAATTATAACGTAGAACATGCCCTTTTGTATCGAATCAACTGAGAGATGTAAACCCCGTAGATGTATGTAGGTGACAGGTATTTTGCTGCATAAGTGAGGAGAGTTGACGATTTATAATAAGCGAGGTTTTAGCTAAATCAAACTTAAGTTCACATTCTTTCTAATGTATCATGGTTGTTTTTTTTTATTCATTTTATATACTTGGATGATAGTAAATATTAAGTTATACTTTTTATTATATATAAAGCCTTTTCTAAATTTTAGTAAGATCGTTATATTTCGTATTATATCGGAAATTTTTTGTTAAAAATCATTCTCAATATTAGAAGCAAAATCCAAATAATTATACATTCACAATGTTGCATGTGTTTAATCTATATGTATACATGACTTTTGTTTATTCACTCAAGGATATGATAGATTTATTTATTTATTTTATTTTTATTTATTTTTTTTTTTTTTGATGTCATTTTTTTTTATTTTTGACAAATTATTTTTTGGCTTTGTCATTCTCGTACATGTGTAGACATGCCACGAATCGAAACTGAAATTCTATTAACGTGTACTTTAAATTAAGAGCCATTCTCTGTAATGATTTGAAATTTTATATAGGAGCTGTGGCACGCATAGTCTCAGAATTTCTCCAAACTCTCTATGATAAAAGTTATTGATACCCTAAACTAAAATCAGGCAAAAATTGGTTGCTATGTTTTATAGTTACCATGGCAACATGTCTTAAAGTTCGAAAAATGGCATTTTTAAACATGTTTAGAGCCCCATAGTTAACATTTGCGGCAAAGCAAACAATTGGCAATGACTGTTTTCAAAAGTTGAAGGTCAGATGTCTCAAATGCATGATAAACATGTTTGGTAAATCAACTATTACATACGTTACTATGGTAACAAAGTATTCAAAAGTAAAAAAATATTCATTGAATTTTATAAAGTCATACATGTAAAAATAAAAAGCAATTATATGATAAAATGTGACCTAATAATAGAAAAAAGAGCCTTGAAACATATACCAAGAACAAAATATGATATTTCATTTTGGTTGGCAATGGTTGCCAAGGTTTTTATACCACAGAGAGCCTTCAAAGTAACACTCTGTATGTTTAAATCTGATCTTATCTTTTAAAAAAGCACATTTCCTCATAACTAATGATCGATTTTTAAAGATGTTGGTGTGCTCCAAGTTTTCCCATTTGAAAAAATTCAGATTAGATTTTTTAAATAGAGCGTTGCTATGGAAATAAGCAGAAAATATATGCATAAAAACCTGAAAAATATTTTCTTTCCTTGGATACGTACCCTTAAATGTAGATTCCCAAAACTTTTATGATTGATATTTATTAACAGCTAACTTGACTTTTAATTTTGACTATCATTCAATCTCTAAGTGGATGCAAGAAGTTGGCACACAGGGTTTAATATTGATATAAAGTTCACAAAATCGAACATTTTCCCTTCTTGGTAGCCATAGCAACAGTGTTGTTTTCTTCATCAAATTTTATCAATATATGATATTCAACTTCAGTTCTAACAGATAAGTACTATTCAAGCTGAGTCCTTTAATTTGTTTCTTGATTAAATGGCAATTTAATTCTTAATGCAGCGAAAAATAATTCACTTTTAAGCACTGGTACTTTGTTTCTATGGTAACACTGCAAAGTAGCAATTATACCCAATTTTTCTTATGGTTTTGGTGTTGCAAGGTCCTAAGGATGCATATTTGCCAGTCTTGAATTTTCATGTTTTTCCTCAAGACAGTAGCATTAACCCAATCTTAGTTACTGGTTTTGCATGGTTACACTGTGTTACCATGGCAACCATAAAAGTTATTTATAGAATGATATTGCTTATACTTATATACTTACGGTCAAACATTTTCATTGTTTTTCTTAAGTCGTTGATTGAGTTTGAGCATGTAACACCTACCATTAGTGAATTCAGAGTGTTTTTCAGCATATTTCAGCATTTTAAATGTATTCCAAATGTACCCTTGGTTACCACTTACTAAGAGATATATTCTAAACAGTTTCTTTACAGTTTAAGTGACATCAACGTGTCAGGTTTTTGTGAGAATGGTTTGTTTGCTTTTCCTAGTTTTTAGTAAGCCACAGTCTAGATTTAAAGTGGCTGAAAATCTCGATTTTTCAAACTTTTTCGGCTGTTGCCATAGCAACCGAGACACATAGCAACGAAATTTTGTTTGATATTTGTTTCTGGTGTCAAGTACTAAGCATAGGTGAAGTTTCATCAAAATCGGTGACCATGCGTGGCAACGAAGTTTAAGTGGTTACAGAGAATGGCTATTAAAACTCAAAAAAAAAAATACAAAGCAACAGAGACATTTGGAATCCTCCCAAATCCCATATATCAGCGAATGTCCAAAAACTGTATGATATACGTGTACTTAGTTACATTTTATTAAATGCACGTGAACAAATCATCAAGTAACTATCACCCACCCCGGACAGTAGTGTAAAACTTTTCCCCTAATCCGTGCTCAATTGCAAATATGATACTTCAGAGTTTGAATTCAGTCTCAAAAATAAACAGTGGCATTGTTTTCATATCTAATAAACTTTAAAAAGCCAGTAAGCAATTTTATCTATTTGGATTCAGAAAAAAGTATTTAAAAACTTATTTAATGTATATTGTGATATTAAAATCCAGAAATTTAAAGCAGAGTTACATTATGGGTTTTCCCTTTAACAAATATTTTACAATGAAATATGTATATATTATTAAGAATATTATAAAGAACATTATCCAAGTTAAAAAAAAACCCATAAACAATAAAACATTGGAGAAGAGTAAACACGTAAATTAAAACAATAGAGGTGGTGAGATAAGGGACCATGGAGGACTGGGTATTCCCCGCTGACCAGTCGAACCCGCCACGTGCCCCTTATTATGATAGGGAAATAACGGAAAAATCCGACAGTTCAATGTGTATATAATGGCCTAACAATCAGTGTGAAAGACAACATTCAGTATTTGACTACATGAATTATTGTTTGTTCTGTAGGTCATTATATCAACCAAAGAACTTACGAAATGGTGACTTTTAACAAAACTGCTGCTAATTTTATAACTTGTCTGTTAATAATTTACAATAATTTAAAATATTTTTTGGCTTCCTTTTAGACATCATATCAAGAGGATGACTAAAAAGTAAGTAAATTCATGTTTGTTAAACTAATGGACACAACATTTTATCTTTTATTTGCTATTGATATTTATCAAAACTTGCAAAAATAGGTAATCTATCGATTTTTTTTCACGTATGAAATGTGTTACATAAAATTGTGCATAGCCATGGAATATTTTGCTCACCAAAAACGTTTCGCATATACTAATCTTCATGCAAGCAAAATGACAAATATAAAACCACTAAAGAAACTCACTATACAGTAAACATGTTATAGATATACAAAACCTTAAAAAAACACAAAACTTGGGGAATGTTTTTGATGTCACTCTTTTTAACATTTTTACAGACGAAGGATGTTGCATTTATTGTGAGTAAATTGAAAGGGTTTAATATAATCAACATCTTAAACATGTAATATAATCAATATCTTAAACATGTTCAGTAATTGTTGTTTTATTGATATTAAAATAGAGATAATTAAAGAATTAAAACACTTATGTTTTAGGTTTTATATTCCTAATAAAACAACCCATCCTCCTTTTGCATATTTATTTCTTTTATGCCTGTTACGTGGATGAGTATATTTTCTTTAATTCTAATTTTTGTTTGCTTTTTTTTTTCTTTTTAGGACCTTCCGAAACCAAATAATATACAATGACTCATTTCCATCAAGAATACTTTCATATTATCATTACTATTATGATAGTGGAAAACTGTTTACAGTCACAATTTTAATCTGTATTTGTGCATCAGCTATCTTTCTTTTTGTGAGGGAACATAATAGTAAGTATACACACTTATTCTTTAAACGACATTGGCTTTAACACTGATGTGTGCATATTGTATTGCATTCTATTAAAAACTATGATGTGGCTTACATGTATGTCTCAAAACAGATGTCACTTGTGGTTGTTCGGTCTGCATATTATTGCTTTTGTCATTGAATTATCAATAATTGATAAGTCATAAACACAGAAATGATAAACTAAGCATTTCCTCTTCCCTGTTCCTACGATTTTGATGCTTTTAAATTTGGCAGAAGTTTTTGAGGGATTGTTATTGGAATTCATACATGCATGTAAATTAGTATGTGGGGTATGATGTTTGGATAAGCTTAAGAATTCTTGGGAAGTTAAAACCAGGTTTTTCATAATCTCATTTTAAAGAAAATGTTCATTTTTTTTCCTGTAATTGATTAATGTTATTTACAAGTAATAAGCTTTTTCGTGATTACAGCTGATTACATGTGTATAGAATTACTTGAAAAAATAATCAATTATGGGTGGTAAAGACTTACTTCTTAACTGAAAATTAATGCGGTAAATGTTTTTTTAGAATGTAAAGCAATAAGAATAATCGGCACAGGGTGTGTGAAACGTGGAGAGACGACTGTATTGTGTGCAAAAGTTCTCAATAGATATATGGTAGTGAATTGGTTCAAGGTCAATCCTAAATCAAATGAGATGGAAAAAATCAACCTTAATCATCCCAAATACAGAAACAGCTATGAAAACATTCTTGTCATCAACAACGTGGAAAATTTGGATTTAACAACATACCAAGCATGTATTGGGGAAGTAAGCCATGAGATTAAATTGGAAATCGAAGGTAAAAAGCGTTCTTTGGACTATTCTAATTTTTGATGAATTTTAAGGACCTTCTCTACACATCTCAATTATGTGTTCTGGACATTGAGAAAAATATATTCTACAGTGTATAAAGGTGTTAATATTGAATTATTAAGTAATTTTCACTATATGGTACGTGGCATGTAACCCCCGGGAAAAATAATTAAATACAACGCAGTATCAGTGAATAGAAATCACTTGTTTACTTTCACGGAGGAAGTACATGCTAATAACGTGTTCAATAAAGAGGTAGGTTCACCTACTCCATAAAATGGCCCTGTCAATACATATATATCATTCAGCTGACCAGATCCTAACATCCCATTTCGAATATAAACATAAAAGTAGAAACTTAGTACTTTCATTTCCTATAAAAATTTTCCTCTGACAGCAACGTTGGGAAAATCAGGTTTTGTGAAACTGCAATGCTCTTGATTTTTGAAGAAATGGGTTAAATTGAGTATCTTCAACTATTTATAAGAATATGAGCCCACTCCACGATCCAAATCTCTTTTGCATATGTTAGTTTCTTCTGAAACAGTTCTTTCGTTTTGTAATCAAATATTTAAGATCATAGGTTGGGGGCTATGCAAATATTCAAAAACAGCTTAAATATTTGGTCATTTTTAAAGCATTTTTCAAATATATATGTATATTTTTCGAGGAAAAAGACGAAATTCATGACGTAGTAATACATTGACCGGAGAAAAAAGATAAAAAAAAACGTCATTTTACCTTGATAGGAAGTCACTAAGGGTCCAAGTGAAAATTTACATTTTTAACTGAAACTGAGTACAATGTAGTTCTGGTTTTTAAGAAATTCACAGGGCCAAAAATGTCTCAAGGTGAACCATATTTTTGGCCTTTCTCTGAAAGCAGTTAAACTCATATAGGGAGTGTGGCACACTAGGTTTTGATTTTTATGAAACTTTGCACACATACCTATATTGATGTATGAATCTAAAATTCAAAATAAAATGATTGCTAGGGTCCATGGTTACCATGGCAATCAACATACATTTTATGGCCTAGAACTCGCTTAATTGTTATAAAATTATACCCTTTTTGATTTATCAAAATTGTTTAATAGAAGAAGATATATATTCATATGACTTCCTTTTAGCCAAAATACGCAATTTTTAATTTCTTAAAATTATTTTTAGTATTTCAGCATCTTTACCTCATGAAAAATATCCCCTCGTTTTTACATAGGATTTTATGGGGGAATATTGTAGATGTCAGGCTCTTTTGAAACACCTTGTATAAATTTTTGCGGTTGGTAAACATGAATACATTGATTTGCATGTCCATACATAGTTCTAATATAAACTACAAAGAATAACTTGGTATTCATATTAAGTTTTCATGTTACCATGGTTACAAACTTATGCTATTTTTAAATATTTCAGACAACTACAGCAAGAACTGTGAAATCACAAATTTTCGTGGGGGGGGGGGGTAATTTTCGTAGTTTTCGAGGTATGAAGAGACCCCTGAATTTATGTCCGCCACGTAATGCTAGTGTTCACATATATCACTACCTAACTATTAAATAACCACGAAATCAGGCCCCCATGAACCAACATATTTTCCTCAAACCACAAAAATTTGACCCCTGCAAAATACATTTGTTTTCGTGGTATATACGTTTTCGTGGTATTTTTAATTTTAGGAGTAATCACACAATGCAAGATCGAAATGACGTCATATTTGCTATTAAAAAAGGGGAACCCTGTGCATGTTTTATGACCAAATGTTAAAACTTTTTGCCTTTGCCAAAATAAAATATAGCAAGTAAGTAATGCATAGTTCGCAAATTTGACAATTTGCATAACACGTACACGCTTATTCGTCGTGTTTTGAACTAGAATATCAAATTTACAAGTTTATAGCCGGCAATCCCTCCATATCATCGTCTGTTAACTATTCATACAGCTACCGGTCATGTGACAATAATTTGGAATTTCCAACTTTTGATATTTTTTCTACGCTGATCTAGTAACGTCATTTTTTATATAATTTTCAAAGAAAATATCGGGGGTGTTAAAAAGTTATATGATAAAATAAATATTGTGCGATTGATGTTTAATCGAATTAAACATTTAATTTCTTTAAATATACATGTAATTTATATTTTAAAACGTGAAACATTCAAATAAAGCTTTACAAAATTACTTCTAAGCCACTCTTGAGAAAGAGAAAATTTTTACGTTATTAATTATATGATAGAGCTTAGGCACGCCTAGATAGATGTGGTCTTGATTAACAACAAATAAATTTCCATGTGAAATAATGTAATCATTTTGTTAATTAACTAGTATTTTTGACACTGTAAAATTTATATGGATTTTGCCCGACTAGATTTCCATAGTTTACTTGTTTTATAGATACCATGAAAACACATGACGTCAGCCAAAAAAATCGAAAGAGCAACTAAGCAAGAATTCAATGACCTTCTGAACAAATAACAAATGATATGTGAGTTAAAATCATTTTAAAATAAGGAGAATTATTGTTTGTATATGTGATAAATAGAAAACATCTCAAATATTCAGTCTTGAAGCACTTTATTACAAATTAACCGTAATGCCACGAAAACTCATGATTCGAGGGTATGTACAATCCGTGTCCATAAAATTAATTGAGTATTTTTAAATGGTTTAAAACATATTCAGATATATGATTTAAAAAAGGAGTAAAAACAAAGGTAAAAAAATCAATTTTTATGACAAAGGCTCATAGGTCAAGATCAAAAACGATTGAAATGAAGATTTAAGGACATTAAACAAACTTTTTTCTGTGTCATAATTAATATTTGTGTTTTAAACAACGAATGAATAAACAAAATTACAGTTCTGGTCGACAATACCTAACACCATATGAATTGATGAGTTATATATGGACAGAATGTCAAAGTTCAAGGTCACAATTGTATATAAATTTTGACTTTTGTCCTTCGCTTTCACTGAAAGTGGTGATTGTTAGTTTGGATCTGTCTGTCTCGAGTATGTCTGTGACACTTACTTTTGGTGTTATGTCTCTAGAAGCAATTCGCTTTGAAATTATAAAATAGAAATCCCTGTGACCTGAGGAAACTCCCATCATATTTTCTGTCTATTTAAACATTTTATTATCGTGCAATATCTCAAGAAGCCGTCGAATTTTTTCGGGGCGCATATTGTTTTTGTCCTGTCTGTCTGTTTGTCTGTTTAGCTGTTTGTCTGTTTGTCTGTCTGTTGTCAACATTAACCTTCGCCATAACTTTAGAACCATGAGAGATAGAGACTTCATATTTGGAATACATACTCCACTAATTAAACACTTTCAACTGACACCAAGGACAATGACCTTGTGACCTTAACTGTGACCTATTTACAAAAAATAGATTTTTTCGAACTTTGGCTATAACTTTTAAACCATTGGAGGTTGAGACTTTATATTCGGTATGCATACTTCACTAATTAGGTGCTTTCATACGACACCTAGGTCAATGACCTCGTGACACATGTCAATTAAAGTTTATATGGAGTAAAGAGACTCCTGTTGATTTAAAGCTCAAAAGGTCAAGGTAAAAAAAATATGTATTTTAACCTCTCATTTTGAAGCGATATCTCAAAAAGCATTTTAACGTTTTCAATATAATTTAAGGTAAGACGACACGTTCCTGGAATATATGATTTGTATCTTTTGGTATTATATAAGAATATTCATTTTTGGCATTCTCTCCTGATTTCTACATTGTTGCAAAATTGTTTTTATTATAAGTACACCAAAAATTGTGATATAGGCTATTCAGAAGATTATCCATAACAGTTATATAAGAAATATGGCCCTCTGATATCTTAGTCAAATGCCTGGAAAGGTATCCAATTTTTTGTGAGGAAACATGTTTAAGCACGTATACTTCAATGACAAATTCTTGGGAAAAAATATGTATATTTGAGGAACGTGTCATTTGACCTTAAAATCATTACACTTTATGGTCGTTCGCACCCCTCTATAAGTGTCTCATTCCCTACCCCACCACCTTACCACACTATTCTTAATGTGCACAAGACCAGGTGACAAAGAGCCTTTAAATTAGCTTGTTAGTAAGGCATTTGTACTCGGATATCAGGAATATTGTAAATGTTCCTCTATCTTGTATATTCAATGCATTTTAATGAAAACTGGTAATACATGTACATTCTCCAATGCGGTAGCTTAATACATAATGTGAAAATGCTCATAAGAACGGTTTTTAATTATAAGCCATTTATTGGTAGAGAGATAGGCAATTAAGAAATAATAAAAGACTATTCACTTTCCATATTGGGTGCTTGACTTCTTGTACATACAGTATTGTTCTACAAGCATGTAAAGACATTCTTTTGTTGTGTTTATAGGCTATGTCCTTGATCAAAAATATATATTTTTAACCATATTCAACACTCCGAACTTTTCAAATGATTACAGTGAAGAAGTGTTTTCCAGTGACTTTTTTCCAGAGTATTTTGCATTATTATTCTTAAAAACTTGAGAATTTACAGACGTTGATGGTAAATATTTCAACTCAAAAGTTATCCTGTTGAAAATTACTAAATACGACTGCGTTTACAGGGGGTTAGGAGACAACCATTTGATGCAGAAGGGGGGGGGGGTCCCAGTTAGATATATTTTCATGGAAGTGAAAGACAGATAATTTATTTTCAGGATAATCTTTAGGATAGCTTATTCATTTTCTGCTTCATTGATGAAAAAAGTTTTAAAATAATAATAATAAAATGCCCAAACTCTATTTCGTTGAAAAGGGGGGTGTGGGGCTCTTCTTAGGTAAAAGTTTTTAACCATATTTAATACTTATACCAAGAGGTTAAAAAATCATTAATGAAAATCATAACCTGTGGATGGGAATCGTATATTATTAGAAAGTACGGGTATAGATTATTTATTTTCCTTATAGAAAAGGACAGATTATTCAGTTCAAAAGACTATTTGTTTCTATATATACGAGGGTTGTCCCGTAAAATCGTGAACAAGTTGTCTAGTGTGAAAAATAAACATCACTGCGTTCTGAAATTTTCACAATTATTTAGTACATATTTTAGTAATATACACAGAAAATTTCAAATAAATATATGCATAAATAAACAAATTATGAGATTTTATGCCATGTATTATATCACTTTACGGCGCATGGATTATAACGTCAAAGTGTCTAAAACAGCGTCACATTTTATCTTTGCTGAAAATGAAGTAGGGTGAATCCGACTTAAATTTAGGAATTTCATTGATACACATTTTTAAGTCTCCATAAACAGCCGAAGAACCAACTGGCTCCCTCATGCGATCTTCTGAAGATTTATTAGTAAGTTACGGACGATATTCTCACCATCATTCAACTAATAGAAAATCTCATATCGGCGGTCTTCTGTGACAATGTCTTTTGCTATTACATTAGGAGTTTGTCCGTATGTTTTGTACTCCCCAGGGACTCAATCAAAAAAAACTTCGCTAAGAAAACTCCTATTTCATTTGTATACTTAAGATATGGTAATATTTTTATAATCTTTTTTCTTCTATGGTCATTTCCAGTCTCTAAAGGTGTCATTACAACATCGAATTTAAACGGAACTGCTCTCCGATGCGCCGTAACTTCATAAAACGTCATCATTTTTTGTGTGTTGTGTTAACCACTTTCCATTTCGAATGCTCGAGAAACTGCCAAAAATTAAGCAAATGCCTTAAAATTTTTACAAAGACTACAAAATTGATTGTGGAATTGAATTAGGATAATTTTAATCCAAATCTTATATATTTAAAACTTTTATTTTGAATTCAAACTTGTGAATTCTTTAATAAAACCTCGGTTTTTTGACCGTGAGCTGTAGGACAATACCTCGTGCATATTCAAGCATAATAAAATCTTTATTTTTGCCTATATTTTATCAAAGAAATTATCATGCACTTAAATATGATAAATAAACATTTACTGAAATTTTCAGCTTAGTGCACCCATTACTTTTTGAGAAAAACGCTTTGTCCACGATTTTACGGCACAACCCTCGTATATAAAATAAGTAATAAGTCACCATTTTTAAGCCATTTGTTCAATAAAATGATAACATCTACTGAATCGATTGATTGACTGATTGTATATTGTTTAACGTCCCTCTGGAAAGATTTTCACTCATATGGAGACGCCACCACTTGTCAGTGGAGAGCTGCAAATTTTGTTCTATACTCGGCACTCAGGTCCATTGAGCAGGGAGGGATCTTTTTCGTGCTAGCACCTACTGCGAAACAGGACCTCAGTTTATACGGTCTCATCCGAAAGACCGGTCTCCACGTCCCACGACTAATAATCAACACCTTAATCGCGACTCTAGAGCAGACGCTCTAACCACTGCCCCACGCGGGCTCTACTGATTATAAATTGTTGCTATCTGGAACTAGCTATAATCTAAATAATGTTATTCCAAACATTTATTTTAAAGTCACTTCAAAAAATACTATACATTTAGAAGAAATATATTATTTTTTCTAATAAAAACGTTTAGCATAGCATTTATGAAAAAGGGAGTAACTCGATGTTATTTTACAACATGCAAAAATAGAAAATTGAGTTATTTCCCTTTTATTAAAGATGAAATGACTTTAAAAGCAGGGATTACTAGTTTAATTATTGTATCAAACAACATTATAACAATAATAGTTCTGAGTGAGTACTATTTCAGCACCTTACTTCGCGACTCTAGAGCAGACGCTGTAACCACTGCGCCACGTGGGCTCTACTGATTCTAAGTTGTTACTATCTGAAACTAGCTATAATCTAAATAATGTTATTCCAAACATTTATTTTAAAGTCACTTCAAAAATACTATATATTTAGAAGAAATATATAATTTTTCTAATAAAAACGTCTAGCATAGCATTTATGAAAAAGGGAATAACTTGATGTTATTTTTCAACTTGCAAAAATAGAAAATTGAGTTATTTCCCTTTTATTAAAGATGAAATGACCTTAAAAGCAGGGATTACTAGTTAAGTTATTGTATCAAACAACATTATTACAATAATAAATTTAGTACTGAGTGATTACTATTTTATTTGGCTGAAATAACATCTGCTTAAATGTAGAAGCCGAGGCATCAATGTACTGCCTTGCTTTTGGCATCGTTAGAAAATGTGAATCCAGGGCACAGATGTCCACTGACTAGTCCATACTTAAAAAAAATTGTTGAAATGTTGAAAAAGAGTTCAATAATTCTAAAAAAAACATTGCCTTTTTTTACTACTGAATTTATTATTAAATATTCCTGCAGTATATTCACTCCAACTGAGAACAGTACCTCTTTAAAAAAAAAAAAAAAAAAAAAAAAAATAAAAAAATTTTCAATTTAACTCTGAATTATCAAGTTTTTCTTTAATCCCTTCTGACCTTGAGGTTACATGTAATGCTTTAATATGAAGAATATACCTACGTTTCTTGTAATATGTCGTCTCGTACATATCACAATTTTTCACGTACCAAAATTACTCCTTTGTATGCAAGAAATAAACAGTCTGAAGTTAAAATCTGCATGCACATTAAATGAGCAGAAAAAAACCAGCAGGTTTACTTGAATTCAAGGATATACAGCGCAGTATGATAACAATATATAATCAAAACTCAGCCATTTTCAACCAATGATTTTTTCTTATCTCTCAGACGAAAGACCTCACAATTATCAAAATTAGGGGATAATTAACTTTTAAAATGAATATCTGCTCTTTTAATCAAAGATTTATCATATTTATAGACTGAATACCAACAAGGTTTTAAATTGCCTTTTAAGATTAGATGTGATATTAATGTCGCCACGAACGAAGTCGAACGACATATTGCGATTGTAAGCATGATTTTGTTCTCCAGGCTGTTTCTCGGAGATGGCAGGGGCAATCTTCCTGAAACTTTTCTTAAAGGAGGATCACTGGTTGTAATTGTGCTGTGTGGTCATTCAGTTTCAAAATGGCTACCGTTGCCATGGAAACCTACAAAAAGCGACGAATTTTGTCCGCGAGTATTCTCTCTTGTCCCTTGAGCATTCTTCATGAAATTTTAATTATGTAATGATTAGTATCTGTAATTGTGCTCACTGGATTTAGCAAATTGTCAATAGTTTCCATGAAAACATCGGAAAGGTGAAAATTCTTTAACTTTGATTTTTAAATTAAAGTACTGAAAGCACTGAGTTGATGGTTGTTGAAGCTTGTAGCTAATGGATATTTTTTTAGTGATGAAAAAATGAAAGTCCTGTCCAGTTCGGGGCAACATACGCTATTGCTTGCAATAGCAGACTTTCTAGTTCTTATTTCTGTTAGAAACATGGATTGAAATAGCCGCATATCATTAATAAACATTCCCAATAATTGCATTTTTTCCAGAAAAAAATAACTTTCGATACTGTTTCCATGGTAACAACTCAACTTCAATATGACAACAAATGAATATTTTTCTAAAGTAGTTTATGAGTACTTTCCAGCCAAATAAAAAAAAAGTTACTATGCATGCCACAAAATTTAAAGCGGTTACAGGAATTTTTTATTAAAATGTAAAGAATACTTGATTTTTACAAATTGTGTAATATACTGTGAAATTCCTATTTTTAGAATTTAGGTATAAGGACAGATCACTATAAGTGCAAAAATTACCATAGAATCAGAACTCTTTAGTGTGTAGTGTAGCGAGGGTTCTTAAATCATATGCGTATTTAAAATATCAAATATTTTTGTTTAATCTATATAGAGATTGTATTTTTGTTTTCGTTTTTTAAATGTCTTACAATAAATATTTTACAAGTCTGCTTTGTAAAATACCCAGTATGTTTGTTAAAGTGTGTGAGTTTTTTTTTTTTTTTTTTTTTTTTTCTTTTTTTGTTTTGAATATTTTCAAGACTTTGCATATTTGGTTTGCTAGAGTAGTAAATCTGAGTAGAATTCTAAATTTCTTTTTGTGACAAGATGGACAAATAAAAGATTAAGATTAAGAGACATCATGAACTTAAAGAAATTCAGTTTATAAAGACGATATTATTTACACAATTTTCAAGTAAGAAAAGCGATTGTTTTACATTGATTATAAGAGTACTTATATATTTTACAGAAAATGAAATAGATCAAGCGGAATAAATGATGAAAAGAAACCATTTCTAGAAAATAAGGTGAATATTTTTTTTTCAGAAAATTGTATATTCTTTTTAGCTCACCTGAGCCGAAGGCTGAAGTGAGCTGTTCTGATCAAAAGTTGTCCGTTGTCTGTCGTCGTTGTTCTCGTTGTAAATTTTCACATTTTCACCTTCTTCTCAAGAACCACTGGGTCAATTTCAACCAAACTTGCCACAAAGTATTCTTGGATGAAGGGAATTCAAGTTTGTTCAAATGAAGGGCAATGCCCTCTTCCAAGGGGGAATAATTATTAATTAGTGAAAAATTAATTGAATCTTCTAAAAATCTTCTCAAGAACCAATAGGCCAGGTAAGATGAATCTCGTGTGGAAGCATCCTACATGTAAGGTAGTGTGGATTCAAATTTGACCAAATCATGACCCCAGGGTTAGGGGTGGCCATAATAGGGGATCTTAGTTAAGAATACATATAAAGTGAATTCCTAATACTATCAAACAACTAAATCACTTTGGATAAAAATAATATATTTATTAAGAACAGTTGATTAGAAATTATAACAAAATCAGAGAGCTCTCAAATCATGGCCTCACCAGGCTTGGCTTAAACGCGGGAAGAGAGAGATTGATGGGCTCCCGAGCCCGATCCAAATTACAATTAAAAAACACCCCAAAAATACACTACATCCCCCCTCCCCATTTTGTGGAGGAATGTCCCAATTCCGACATCGTGGAGGCCAATTAATACATAATATTTAACACTTTGACACAATAGATCATAATTATCTACCTGTGATTTACAATACAGCGTGATTATTCAATAATACACAATAATTCATTTCAATAGAAAATGTCCAAATTATGGTTAGCTTTGCAGCATAAACAGTTCTCATAAACACAAAGTCCGGATCCTCTGGGATAGCAGCAGAAGGTCGTGTTAGCGAACACACCTGCATGAATCCTCCCTGGGCTCCAAACACAGAACACCATCAGACATCTGAGCCGGTACACTGTAAATCAGCTTAAAAAAACAAATATGTGTTTGCCCCTGCTTAGAAGGCAAGGGGCATGGACATCCTTAAGCAACTTCAATTTCTTTGCCTTACACCTCTTACGCCCCTGACTCGCGGAAGCCTGGGGCCTGTAAGGTGGCTTGTTCTTACATCTCCCAGCCCGACCACGCGTCCCTGTGTAAGGTGCTTCCTTGTTACCACAGGACTTCATATGTTTCTCCGTGTCCACAGGAGCACAGCCTGCACAGCGTTGATATTTACTTTATGCATAGCCTGTGAGGTCCTGCAACTCTCAACTCTAAACTCACCAGCATCACAGTGCAGTTCAACCCCAGCCTCTTGCATAAAGTCAATGTCCAAGAGCATGTCAACTTGCAAAGGTGCAACATATACTGGGTGTTCGAGCTGCATGCTCCCTATTTCAATGGGTAAAGAACCCAGTGCGCATACCGCCATGGTCACCCCGCCCCCAGCCAGGTCCACCACTGTCCTTGCTTTAATCTTTGGGGGCGGAGACATTCTGTCAAAGAATGTCTGCGATATAGTCGTTATCTCGGCAGCGGTATCAACAACTGCGCTAACCTTGTGTCCATTCACAGTTACAGGCACATGCCATGCACTTTTTCTATAGCCAAGCCTTGACGGTGCAGACTGAGTAACCCTTGCTGATGGGGATTCTGACGTGCAACCTGCTTATCCTCAGTCCATTTACTTTTACCTTCCTTTGAAGGACCTGGGGACTCAACTCTATTCGGGCACTCACGACGGAAATGCCCAGGCTGATGACAAGCGAGGCACAGATCAGATCGTCGTTGTCGCTTGTGTGGCTTAGGGGAGGAATCTCCATCTTTGCCGCGAGAGGTCTTTTGCTTATTACTTTGTTTCGACTTGTCGTCAGAACTTCGCTTCCACGCCTTCTGATGTCTATAGGATTCAAATGACCCCTGATATTGAGCTGGTGCGGGAGATCTCGACAGACCCGCACCTGGCGACTGGTTATCTAACGAGACAGAGCGAATTCCTCCACTATGCTGAGGGATAAAGGCTTCACAGCTTAGTTGAAACAACTTTACTCGCCTAACAGCCTCATCTTGATCAGGGGGGCTGTCTATCAGCCGTCGGCCTGCGCGCACATCCAGGCAGCACATCGCAAACCGCAGGACTGCTTGCTCCTGGAGCACTTGTCCTGGGACTCTTGTCCCTAGAGCACGTTGCGCGGTGTCCATGACCCGATCATCCCCACTGCTCTATACTCTCATCAGTCCCTTGAGTCAGGGAGTTAAACTCCACCTGCGACGCGGCCTGAGATGTACCCTTACCGAACCGTTGCTCAAATTGAGATGTTATCTCCTGAAAAGTCATATGCTCACCCCGTGTGGAGAGCAGGTAGAAATACCTTAGTGCTGGTCCCTCAACGGAGACACTGAGAGCCAATAGACTATCGTCATCATCCCACCTATAATATCGAGCTAACGTTCTAAATTTCGCATAGAACAGACCCCACTCAACGTCACCAGTGTACTTGAGACTCTTGGCCTCAGCTGGGATATTTCGGCCCGACCTTGAGGAATCACTGGGAGATGACCCCTGGAGTCTTAAAGGAGTTTCAAGAGAGGTATTTCCCCACCGCATATTGCACCCGAAATATACCTATCTATTGCCCTAAACTCCACAGCTGGACTCCCTATTTGTATGTTCAAGTGCCTCCTGAGGCATAGCGTAATCCGACCTACCCGGAATTATTGGACCTTCAAATTTATACAGGGGCTCCCCCAGGACACTGCCCCCTTACCAGTGTGTGATTGAGTCCTAATAATTGAAGGATGACTACCCCCATTCCCCTGACAAACACTTTGATCGGGGAAACTCTCAATGGGTTACCGCCATACCCAACAGAAAATGTGACCCTATACTGTCCCCTTTTATGTTCCTGCTCAGGTTGACCACCATGTGAGAAAACCACACTAGAGCTAGTAGATGTAACCTGAGTGTTGCTGGGTACATTTGTCATAAATGTGGGGACACCTGACCTGGGATTCCCTGTGCATTTATTCAATGGGGTCATATAGGGGCGGCTCACTGCAGCACTGCTACAGCTTTCCTCCCTAAAACTAGATTCCAGGGAGTGGCTATCCCCTGAAAACCCTGACTTCCCTGCCAGAATCTGGGTCAATTGGGCTAATTGGGTCCTTTAACCAAGCCAGGACCTGATCATTGCCCGGTGTAACACCCGAGCTCTGATGTGGTCCACCCCCAGCTGTCCCAATGTCAGTGACTGTATCCATAACCTGCCTATCATTAGCCTCCATGGTAACGGACATGTCTATCCCCCAACCACAGTATTATTCTCACCCCTCTACTGCCCGGAGTACCAAATAATGGTGGTCTAAACGGAGTTAATCCCTAAATTTGGTCTGCCCAACCAGGTTGAGAGCCACCCCTTGCATTAGCATCATGTCCCTGGGCCCCTGCCAAATCACCCAGCTTAGCTACCTTGCCCCCAGGACACCCATGCCACTCATGCGCTCGGGACTCTCCTTTACCTGGCGAAATAACCTTTTCTTCTTACTCATACTAGTAACTCCGCATTGAGACTAACAGACAACAGACTAATATTTCGGTTGACCTAATATTACTGCATGACTCTTGTACACAGAAACATCCAAATCAATTGCAACAGAGAATCCAATTCACATAAAAACATAATCAAAATTACGGATCTCAAGTAAATTCCAATGATTTATCCTAATCCTATTCTGCCAAAATAAATTAAGACATAATCACCAACACGTGGTCAAACCATGCGGAGTCCCCTAACCACCGCGTCGGTCTTATTAGACCGCCCGAGATCCTACCGGCGACGACAATAAAGTGAATTCCTAATACTATCAAAAAACTAAATCACTTTGGATAAAAATAATATATTAATTAAGAACAATTGATTAGAAATTATAACAAAATCAGAGAGCTCTCAAATCATGGCCTCACCAGGCTTGGCTTAAACGCGGGAAGAGAGAGATTGATGGGCTCCCGAGCCCGATCCAAATTACAATTAAAAAACACCCCAAAAATACACTACATCCCCCCCCCATTTTGTGGAGGATTGTCCCAATTCCGACATCGTGGAGGCCAATTAATACATAATATTTAACACTTTGACACAATAGATCATAATTATCTACCTGTGATTTACAATACAGCGTGATTATTCAATAATCCACAATAATTCAATTCAATAGAAAATGTCCAAATTATGGTTAGCTTTTATAGCCTTTTATGTTCCTGCTCAGGTTGACCACCATGTGAGAAAACCACACTAGAGCTAGTAGATGTAACCTGAGTGTTGCTGGGTACATTTGTCATAAATGTGGGGACACCTGACCTGGGATTCCCTGTGCATTTATTCAATGGGGTCATATAGGGGCGGCTCACTGCAGCACTGCTACAGCTTTCCTCCCTAAAACTAGATTCCAGGGAGTGGCTATCCCCTGAAAACCCTGACTTCCCTGCCAGAATCTGGGTCAATTGGGCTAATTGGGTCCTTTAACCAAGCCAGGACCTGATCATTGCCCGGTGTAACACCCGAGCTCTGATGTGGTCCACCCCCAGCTGTCCCAATGTCAGTGACTGTATCCATAACCTGCCTATCATTAGCCTCCATGGAAACGGACATGTCTATCCCCCAACCACAGTATTATTCTCACCCCTCTACTGCCCGGAGTACCAAATAATGGTGGTCTAAACGGAGTTAATCCCTAAATTTGGTCTGCCCAACCAGGTTGAGAGCCACCCCTTGCATTAGCATCATGTCCCTGGGCCCCTGCCAAATCACCCAGCTTAGCTACCTTGCCCCCAGGACACCCATGCCACTCATGCGCTCGGGACTCTCCTTTACCTGGCGAAATAACCTTTTCTTCTTACTCATACTAGTAACTCCGCATTGAGACTAACAGACAACAGACTAATATTTCGGTTGACCTAATATTACTGCATGACCCTTGTACACAGAAACATCCAAATCAATTGCAACAGAGAATCCAATTCACATAAAAACATAATCAAAATTACGGATCTCAAGTAAATTCCAATGATTTATCCTAATCCTATTCTGCCAAAATAAATTAAGACATAATCACCTACACGTGGCCAAACCATGCGGAGTCCCCTAACCACCGCGTCGGTCTTATTAGACCGCCCGAGATCCTACCGGCGACGACAATAAAGTGAATTCCTAATACTATCAAACAACTAAATCACTTTGGATAAAAATAATATATTAATTAAGAACAATTGATTAGAAATTATAACAAAATCAGAGAGCTCTCAAATCATGGCCTCACCAGGCTTGGCTTAAACGCGGGAAGAGAGAGATTGATGGGCTCCCGAGCCCGATCCAAATTACAATTAAAAAACACCCCAAAAATACACTACATCCCCCCCCCCCATTTTGTGGAGGAATGTCCCAATTCCGACATCGTGGAGGCCAATTAATACATAATATTTAACACTTTGACACAATAGATCATAATTATCTACCTGTGATTTACAATACAGCGTGATTATTCAATAATCCACAATAATTCAATTCAATAGAAAATGTCCAAATTATGGTTAGCTTTGCAGCATAAACAGTTCTCATAAACACAAAGTCCGGATCCTTTGGGATAGCAGCAGAAGGTCGTGTTAGCGAACACACCTGCATGAATCCTCCCTGGGCTCCAAACACAGAACACCATCAGACATCTGAGCCGGTACACTGTAAATCAGCTTAAAAAAACAAATATGTGTTTGCCCCTGCTTAGAAGGCAAGGGGCATGGACATCCTTAAGCAACTTCAACTTCTTTGCCTTACACCTCTTACGCCCCTGACTCGCGGAAGCCTGGGGCCTGTAAGGTGGCTTGTTCTTACATCTCCCAGCCCGACCACGCGTCCCTGTGTAAGGTGCTTCCTTGTTACCACAGGACTTCATATGTTTCTCCGTGTCCACAGGAGCACAGCCTGCACAGCGTTGATATTTACTTTATGCATAGCCTGTGAGGTCCTGCAACTCTCAACTCTAAACTCACCAGCACCACAGTGCAGTTCAACCCCAGCCTCTTGCATTAAGTCAATGTCCAAGAGCATGTCAAATTGCAAAGGTGCAACATATACTGGGTGTTCGAGCTGCATGCTCCCTATTTCAATGGGTAAAGAACCCAGTGCGCATACCGCCATGGTCACCCCGCCCCCAGCCAGGTCCACCACTGTCCTTGCTTTAATCTTTGGGGGCGGAGACATTCTGTCAAAGAATGTCTGCGATATACACTACTGGCTTTTAAAACCCCTGTCCGTATGAAAATCCCCTGTCTTTCTCTGTATCCTACAGCATTTTCACAGTAATGTACGGTATATCTACAGTATGCTACGGTATGCTAGCTCTGTATATACAGTAAATCTCTGTATGCCACTGTATGTATCCCCAGCATGCCACAGTTACATACAGTAGGCCCCGATACGCCTACAGTATGCCACTGTATGGCTACTGTTTCCTACAGACAACTACGGTAAACCCCTGTATATGCCCCAGTACGCCCCTGTATATGTTCATTGAAGCAAAAAGAAGAAGTTTACACACTCCCAGAGCACTGTACGGTTACCTAAGATGGGGGATTATCAAATTAGTACACAGAGTTACTTACCTAAGAATTTTTTGAGCACTATTTGAAACACATAGTACAATGTAGTATTTTTTTAGATTTGGTAGGAAACTTTAGTATTGTGTTCTTTTATAACTCTGAAATAACTATGAAAAATTAATAAATCATTGCTTCAAAAAAATATTTATCTATCAATTTTTAAAATTAATTATTAAATTATTCTTTGAATTGATTTATTAGTTAATTAATGAATTGATTTATTTTGCGAACACTTATTTAATCCATAAAATACTTGGAGTTACTTTGTAACTTTTGTTAAAAAAGAACAAAACACAGCCGGGGTAATTCTTGTATTTTTTTTTAAAACTTATTGATGTTCTTTAAAATAAAATTAATCTAATTAATTGCATGTAATCAATCATTTCATAAAAAACTTTTTTTCTGATTTCTAAATTGAATATACCAACAAAATTATTAATTGTATACCCGAAAGTTGGATTTATTTGGCTAATTTTATGTAAACAGTTTTACGCTAAAATGTGTTTCAAAGTCTTTTTGAAACATATTTAAACTACTTTTAATTATTTTACTTCCGTGTTGGTAATCAAAATAATCGTCTCATTATGCACAATCTTAACCCGTCAATAGCTTTTTTGAAACTTTTATTTGTTTTGTATGACAAAAATCGGTTCTCATACAAAGAGAAACTGTTATTTCAAGCAGCTGCAGAGTGGACACGGTCGCTCTCTGTCACAAAATAAACAAGGTATAGTGATCAGTGAACAAAACAATAGGTGTGATTACTGTGTACCCCGTGTCACTGGTAAACAATCAATAGCTTTGAAGTTCTTTTATAATCGTGTTACGGTTTTGAGAACCGATTTTTATTTTTATCAAATCAAAGTAAAAATATGAAATTGCAATTGACAAATTAAAATTGTGCATAATCTGACGATTATTCTGATATCCATCATAGACGTAAAATAACTGATATTCGCTTTAATATGCTTAAAAAATACTTTGTAACATAGTTTAGGATATAAATATTTTTACAAAAAAACCCTTAAAAATCTAATTTTTGGGGATATAAATAATTGATTATTTTGTTATATAATTCAAGAGTTTGACATTTTTATGGTGATACATTAAATATTTATTTTATTTATTTACCATTTATTTATTTTTTTCTAACACCTGTTAATTCATAAAATACTTGGAATGGCTTTTTTGTACCTTTTGGAGAAACAAATTAGACACACACACACCTACACAATAAGAGTAATGCTGCATTTTTTTTTTTATTTTATTATTTTTCAAAATCAATTCAATAATTGATTTTAAATGGTTAGTGAATGAATAAATAAAACTGATTTAAAGCACGTATTTAATCATTGTAAAAAGAACAATATATTTGTCTATCTAATTTAAAAATTGACGATACAAACAAATTATTTAATTATAATCCCGAAAGTTGGATTTAATTGGCTTATCTAATGTAAACATGTTTCCACTAAAATGTCTCTCAAAGTCTTTTTGAAGCATATTTATACTTCTTTTAATTATTTTACTTCCGTGTTGGATATCAAAATAATCGTCTCATTATGCACAATTTTAACCCGTCAATAGCTTTTTTGAAACTTTTATTTTGTTTTGTTTGACAAAAATCGGTTCTCTCACAAAGAGAAAATGTTATTTCAAACAGCCTCAGAGTAGACACGGTCGCTCTCTGCCACAAAATAAACAAGGTATAGTGGTCAGTGAAAAAGATATAAGGTGTCATTACTGTGTACCCCGAGTCACTTGTAAACAATCAATGGCTTTGAAGTTCTTTCATAATCGTGTTACGGTTTTGAAAACCGATTTTTTTTCAATCAAAACAAAGTAAAAATATGAAATTGCAATTGACAAATTAAAATTGTGCATAATCTGACGATTATTTTGATATCCATCATGGACGTAAAATAATTGAAATTTGTTTTAATATGCTTAAAAAATACTTTGTAGCATATTTTAGGAGAAATAATTTTCATATAAAAATAAAACTAAAAAAATCCATTGGGGGTGGGGGGGGGGGGTGGGGGTGTTATAATTGATCACTTTATTGTCTTGTCAATTACAAAAATAGATAAATTATTTATTAATTTATTTTGTCTATTTATGTATTTGTAGATAAATTGATAAACAGAATAAATAAATAAGATTAATATTTAGTTCATTTATTAATTTTGTATTTTTATAGTCATTTTTTTTCTTTAATTTTCACTTACCACTTCACCTTGTTTATTTTGTGCCGTGTCTACCATGCAGCTCTGCATTTGTCAAGAAATAGATTGATTTGTTTTTACAATGCTTAATTTCATGCCGTTAATTAATTATATTTATTTTTTCAAAGAAACTATATCAATTTTAAAAAACTACAATTTTCCAAAATGCAGCATTACCCCGGCCGTGTTTTGTTTTGTTTTTTGTTTTTTTTTTCAAAAGTTACATAGTAACTCGAAGTATTTTATTGATTAAAAAGGTGTTCGCAAAATAAATAAATTAATTAATTAACTAATAAATCAATTCAAAGAATAATTTAATAATTAATTTTAAAAATTGATAGATAAATATTTTTTGAAGCAATGTTTTCTTAATTTTTCATTGTTATTTCAGAGTTATAAAAGAACACAATAAGTTTCCTAACAAATAAAAAAAAATACTACTATGTGTTTCAAATATGGTTCAAAAATTTCTAAGGTAAGTAGCTCTGTGTACTAAATTGATAACCCCCCATCTTAGGTAACCGTACAGTGCTCTGGGAGTGTGAAAACTTCTTCTTTTTGCTTCAATGAACATATACAGGGGCGTACTGGGGCATATACTGGGGTTTACCGTAGTTGTCTGTAGGAAACAGTAGCCATACAGTGGCATACTGTAGGCGTATCGGGGCCTACTGTATGTAACTGTGGCATGCTGGGGATACATACAGTGGCATACAGAGATTTACTGTATATACAGAGCTAGCATACCGTAGCATACTGTAGATATACCGTAGATTACTGTGAAAATGCTGTAGGATACAGAGAAAGACAGGGGATTTTCATACGGACAGGGGTTTTAAAAGCCAGTAGTGATAGTCGTTATCTCGGCAGCGGTATCAACAACTGCGCTAACCTTGTGTCCATTCACAGTTACAGGCACATGCCATGCACTTTTTCTATAGCCAAGCCTTGACGGTGCAGACTGAGTAACCCTTGCTGATGGGGATTCTGACGTGCAACCTGCTTATCCTCAGTCCGTTTACTTTTACCTTCCTTTGAAGGACCTGGGGACTCAACTCTATTCGGGCACTCACGACGGAAATGCCCAGGCTGATGATAAGCGAAGCACAGATCAGATCGTCGTTGTCGCTTGTGTGGCTTAGGGGAGGAATCTCCATCTTTGCCGCGAGAGGTCTTTTGCTTATTACTTTGTTTCGACTTGTCGTCAGAACTTCGCTTCCACGCCTTCTGATGTCTATAGGATTCAAATGACCCCTGATATTGAGCTGGTGCGGGAGATCTCGACAGACCCGCACCTGGCGACTGGTTATCTAACGAGACAGAGGGAATTCCTCCACTATGCTGAGGGATAAAGGCTTCACAGCTTAGTTGAAACAACTTTACTCGCCTAACAGCCTCATCTTGATCAGGGGGGCTGTCTATCAGCCGTCGGCCTGCGCGCACATCCAGGCAGCACATCGCAAACCGCAGGACTGCTTGCTCCTGGAGCACTTGTCCTGGGACTCTTGCCCCTAGAGCACGTTGCGCGGTTTCCATGACCGAATCACGCCCACTGCTCTATACTCTCATCAGTCCCTTGAGTCAGGGAGTTAAACTCCACCTGCGACGCGGCCTGAGATGTACCCTTACCGAACCGTTGCTCAAATTGAGATGTTATCTCCTGAAAAGTCATATGCTCACCCCGTGTGGAGAGCAGGTAGAAATACCTTAGTGCTGGTCCCTCAACGGAGACACTGAGAGCCAATAGACTATCGTCATCATCCCACCTATAATATCGAGCTAACGTTCTAAATTTCGCATAGAACAGACCCCACTCAACGTCACCAGTGTACTTGAGACTCTTAGCCTCAGCTGGGATATTTCGGCCCGACCTTGAGGAATCACTGGGAGATGACCCCTGGAGTCTTAAAGGAGTTTCAAGAGAGGTATTTCCCCACCGCATATTGCACCCGAAATATACCTATCTATTGCCCTGAACTCCACAGCTGGACTCCCTATTTGTATGTTCAAGTGCCTCCTGAGGCATAGCGTAATCCGACCTACCCGGAATTATTGGACCTTCAAATTTATACAGGGGCTCCCCCCAGGACACTGCCCCCTTACCAGTGTGTGATTGAGTCCTAATAATTGAAGGATGACTACCCCCATTCCCCTGACAAACACTTTGATCGGGGAAACTCTCAATGGGTTACCGCCATACCCACCAGAAAATGTGACCCTACACTGTCCCCTTTTATGTTCCTGCTCAGGTTGACCACCATGTGAGAAAACCACACTAGAGCTAGTAGATGTAACCTGAGTGTTGCTGGGTACATTTGTCATAAATGCGGGGACACCTGACCTGGGATTCCCTGTGCATTTATTCAATGGGGTCATATAGGGGCGGCTCACTGCAGCACTGCTACAGCTTTCCTCCCTAAAACTAGATTCCAGGGAGTGGCTATCCCCTGAAAACCCTGACTTCCCTGCCAGAATCTGGGTCAATTGGGCTAATTGGGTCCTTTAACCAAGCCAGGACCTGATCATTGCCCGGTGTAACTCCCGAGCTCTGATGTGGTCCACCCCCAGCTGTCCCAATGTCAGTGACTGTATCCATAACCTGCCTATCATTAGCCTCCAGGGTAACGGACATGTCTATCCCCTAACCACAGTATTATTCTCACCCCTCTACTGCCCGGAGTACCAAATAATGGTGGTCTAAACGGAGTTAATCCCTAAATTTGGTCTGCCCAACCAGGTTGAGAGCCACCCCTTGCATTAGCATCATGTCCCTGGGCCCCTGCCAAATCACCCAGCTTAGCTACCTTGCCCCCAGGACACCCATGCCACTCATGCGCTCGGGACTCTCCTTTACCTGGCGAAATAACCTTTTCTTCTTACTCATACTAGTAACTCCGCATTGAGACTAACAGACAACAGACTAATATTTCGGTTGACCTAATATTACTGCATGACCCTTGTACACAGAAACATCCAAATCAATTGCAACAGAGAATCCAATTCACATAAAAACATAATCAAAATTACGGATCTCAAGTAAATTCCAATGATTTATCCTAATCCTATTCTGCCAAAATAAATTAAGACATAATCACCTACACGTGGCCAAACCATGCGGAGTCCCCTAACCACCGCGTCGGTCTTATTAGACCGCCCGAGATCCTACCGGCGACGACAATAAAGTGAATTCCTAATACTATCAAACAACTAAATCACTTTGGATAAAAATAATATATTAATTAAGAACAATTGATTAGAAATTATAACAAAATCAGGGAGCTCTCAAATCATGGCCTGCACCTGGCTTGGCGGAAACGCGGGAAGAGAGAGATTGATGGGCTCCTGAGCCCGATCCAAATTACAATTAAAAAACACCCCCAAAATACACTACACATAGAAAAATCTTTAAAATCCTTCTTCTCAAGGACAGCAAAGACATGATTATTCATATTCATATTAAAGCATCCTCTTCTTGTAGTGTAGATGCAAATTTGTCTAAATCATGACACCCAGGGGTAGGATTGGCCCACAATGGGGGATCAAAGTTTAACATAAGAATATATAGCAAAAAATCAAATAAATAATCTTCTTCTCAAGAACCACAGGGCCAGGATAAATGAAACTCATAGGAAAGCATCCTTACGTAGTGTAGGTTCAACTTATTTAAAATCATGACCCCCGGGGATAAAGTGGGGCCACAGTGGGGTATCAAAGTTTAACACAGGAAAAATCTTTAATTATCTTCTTCTTAAGAACAGCAAAGACATGATTCTTATATTTAAATGGAAGCATCCTCGGGTAACGTAAATTCAAGTTTGTTCAAATCATGACACCCAGTGGTAGGTTTGGGCCACAATTGGGATCACAATCAGGGATCGATCAAAGTTTAACATGGGAATACATAGGAAAAATCTTTAAAAACGTTCTTATTAAGACTAACATATCCATGATTGGTCATATTTATATTAAAGCATCCTCAGGTAGTGTACATTCAAGTTTGCTCAAATGATGACCCCTACGGCAAGGGTTGGGCCATAATGGGTGATAGGTATCCGTCATATACTCTTTAATTATAGTGTAAAAGGCTTTTGCTATCATTGCAAGACACGACAAATCACTTCTTATTTCATATCATGCTAATAAGCATTGGTATCTAAGGCTGGATTCAAGAAAATCTTTGTTTTCTAAAACTGTGTTATTTTTTCCCTTTTATAGGGTTCAACTTTTATAAGACCCTTTCTAAGACTTCCAAAAACCTTGAATTTTATAAAGATGAAAAAAATGAAAGTTTTTGCATGAAAAAAATTCATTTTCAAGCTTCATTTTGACGCAATTCAAATTAAATATTAATTTTTGAGTTATCCTTCCAGGCTCAGGATCGGATATCCTTTATTTATTTATTGCATAATGTGCATCTTTTAAATGTCCTCTTAAAAAATTATGTCATTCAAAAATACTAGTACATTGAAAAATTCGAGATATGTGTATTACGTATACTGAAAATAGCTGAGAGGCCTTACTCGTTATTATTTTTTTTTTTTTAAATTATTTTTTTAAAATAAGATCCGAAGAATAATAAGCAAAATATACATGAAATTGATGAGTTGGAGTTAGTCCTATTGCAAGAGCAATAGTCAAATAAATAAAATTCGGCCGTTGCACTATTTTGTGCTTTATTAAACGCTTCTATTACTTTTCATTGCACCTGTTTACAAATATACAGCAGTATCAAATAAGGTCGTTAGAAAATAAATTATAAAAATCATACAAAAGATGTATGTACTGCATCCAACTGTTGGCACTGGAAATAGAGTACCCGCTTCGTTATTCTTTTCAGGATATACGATACGATAGGATACGCGCACGATACGATAGGATACACGCACGATAGGATAAACGCAAAGCACAATACACGCAAAACGCAATAAACACAAAACACGATAGACCTGATAAACGATCTTCACGATAGGATAAACGCAAAACCTGATAAGATCGTTGCAAAATGCAGAACGTTTTCTGACAAGACGATTTTTTTTTAATTACTGCAATATTTTAATTTAAATACTTGCAAAGCTTCAAATCTAAATTATAAAGTACATTTAATTATTATAATAAAAAAAATTCAGATCACTGATAATTTTACAAAAGTTGTTTATATATATATATATATATATATATATATATATATATATATATATATATATATATATATATATATATATATATATATATATATATATATATATTTATATATAAAGCACTAAAAAACCAACAACACTGTATATCCAAAATGTCGGATCTACCAAGTAGATACAAGGTCACGGATGGAAATTTATATAAAGCACTAAAAATGACCAACGACACGAACAATAAAAATTGTCAAATTCTCGGGACGCCCTGTCCCTTCCTCAGGACAAAGAAAAAAGCTAAAAGCTCATAAGAACAAAGGAAAAAGAAAAACAAAAACAACTAGATACGATCTCGTTGCGAGCAACGAGTGGGTCTTCCGTCCGATTCTTGATAAGATGAGATAAGATTTTGATTGAGAATTTTATTCTAAAATAATGATAAAGATTGTGAAGAAGAACGATTTTGCCTCCATAATCTGTAAACAGACATTGAACATAAAGACTCAAAAATTCGACTTTTGGCCCCTCACGGGCCCTAATATTAGGGATCAGCCCTTTTTTCTTTATATCATCTTAAACCTCTCAGGATTTTGAACACTTTTTTTTCAACAACTATTCAGGGATTCTCTTTCGTTTTCGAGTTATTTGAAAAAGAAATATTTAGGGGCCAACCCTTCAACTCCTTAATGGGGACATTTAGCGAAAAATGAGAGGTTGCATATTATTCAGAACATTATTTTGAACAACTTTTGTTCAATATTGCTTATCAAAATATTTCCCAATTTTGAGATATAAAGCGTCAAAGATTGAGCATTTTGGCCCCTTGTGGCCCCTTATTATGCACCATACGACATTCAAATCATAATATATAGTTGTAGATTGTTGAGATAAACATCATTGCTTCAGTAATGTTTAACAAAATATTGACTGCTAAAGAGTTATCGATTAAAGACTTTTGGCCCCTTTTGGCCCCTAATTTGAGTTCCCAGTCCCTTTTTCTTGGTCTGATTTTAAAGCTCTTTGGATTTTGAACACTTTTTGTTCAAGAACTATTCAGAGATTCTTTTTCGTTTTCAAGTTATTTACAAAAGAAATATTTAGGGGCCAACCCTTCAACTCCTTAAAGGGGACGTATAGCGAAAAACTAAAGGTTGCATATTGTTCAGAACATTATTTTGAACATCTTTTGTTCAATATTACTTATCAAAGTATTTTCCACTTTTAAGATATAAAGCTTCAAAGATTTGGCATTCTGGCCGCTTATGGCCCCTTATTATGCACCATACGACATTCAAATCATAATATATAGTTGTAGATTGTTGAGATAAACATTCTTGCTTCAGTAATGTATAACAAAATATTGACTGCTAAAGAGTTATCGATTAAAGACTTTTAGCCCCTCTCGGCCCTTAATTTGAGTGCCAAGCCCCTTTTTCTTGATCTCATCTTGAAGCTCTCAGGATTTTGAACCCTTTTTGTTCAACAACTATTCAGAGATTCTCTTTCGTTTTCGAGTTATTTGCAAAAGAAATATTTAGGGGCCAACCCTTCAACTCCTTAAAGGGGACGTATAGCAAAAAACTAAAGGTTGCATATTGTTCAGAACATTATTTTGAACATCATTTGTTCAATATTACTTGTCAAAATATTTCTCACTTTCGAGATATAAAGCGTCAACGATTTAGCATTCTGGTCCCTTATGGCCCCTTATTATGCACCATACGACACTCAAATTGTAATATATAGTTGTAGATTGTTGAGATAAACATTTTTGCTTCAGTAATTAATGACAAAATATTGACTGTTAAAGAGTTATCGAACAAATACTTTTGGCCCCTCTCGGCCCCTAATGTGATGAGTCAGCACATTTTTCTTGATATCATATTAAAGATCTTCTCATTTTGCACAAATATTGCTCAGTATGTTATAACAGAATAATTATATTTTAAAAGATATGATGCAAAATGTCTCAAAAATTCAGTCATGATACGTGTCCTAGATTTTGACCCCTACCGAGCTTCCATACTAGGCATTTCCGGAAAATTTGAAAACCATTGTGCATCTTGACAACATGTCCTTTATCTTTGGTAAAAATTTCAGTGTTCTAGCGTTAGCCGTTCTTGAGTTCTGGTGATGACAAGGAGGTCCTCTAAATTTTGATTAAAGGGCAATAACTTCCGACCGGAAGTGATTTTCGAAAAAATGAGAAAAACGGATCAGGTTTAGTTGACGACACACCTTTCCTGAAAATTTCAAGTTAATCGATCGAGCCATCTCCGAGAAATCTTCTGCACAAAAATTGTAAGAAGAAAAAGAATAATAATAATAATAATAAAAGTGAAAAAGAAACAATAGAATAATAGAAGGGTCTTCCGTTGGAGACGGAAGACCCTAACTAGCACTACTACTAAACTACTAAAAACTATATATTTACAAACTTAGTTACATGTTGAATTGAAAATTTTTAAGAACACAGTAATTAAAGAAAGAAATCCGGACCGCTATGAAAAACGTCCGGCCTATCGGGTATACTCGGGTGAAGTGCGATTTACATAATTGAACGAATTAATTATGCTAATTAATTACGACAATCAGTAAATCGTACATTGTTTCATTCTCTCAATATGGCGTAACTATACTTGGTAAAGAATAATGATACAGCGGGGATATTTTAAAATATGAATTGTGATCTATTATTAATTTTGAAATATTTTAGGACTTTAAAGAAATTTTTAAGAACACTATGATTAAAGAAATAAATCCGGACCGCTTTGAAATACGTCCGGTCTATCGGGTATGCTCGGGTGAAGTGCGATTTACATAATTGAACGAATTAATTATGCTAATTAATTACGACAATCAGTAAATCGTACATTGTTTCTTTCCCTCAATATGGCGTAACTATACTTGATAAAGAATAATCAAAGAAAAATAATACAGCAGGGATATTTTAAAATGTGAATTATGATCTATTATAAATTTTTAAATATTTTAGGACTAATTATCGGGAAAAAATAATTAACAAAGGCGTAAACAATTCTTAGTTATGTGGGTTGTTCGAGAGTTCGTGACGCAAATTAACAGTAGAGTTAACACTAAATTGAGAGAATAATCCTCTTTAGTATCTTAGGGAATTGGGTCTAGTTTACGTTCATTCTGGTGAAGTCATTCAGTTTGTTAATGCCATTAGGGCGGAATGACTTCAGTCTGTGCATCCAGAACTTTTCCTTGCCTTTTCTCAGAGCGTCTGTCCATCTTGGGTTATGGTCAATCACCACTACTGTCATGTCTTCCCATTTGTGACCCTCAAGGTTGAAATGTTCCCCAACAGGTTCATTGAGTTTTTTGGTCCTAATGGTCGAACGGTGGTTATTGACTCCTGCGGAGATCTCCTGTTTCACCAATATACTGTTTGGAGCAAACTTTGCAACTGATGAGATAAATGCAGTTGTCAGTATGACAGGACAAATTTCCTAGTATTTTGTAGCTGCGACCAGTTGCCGTTGTTCATCAATTTATAAACGAATCTTGTAGATTTAGATAGAGGTATAACTGACTTATATTTCCATTTCTAATTTTTTTTTACTCTGTGATAACTTTTTGAAAGTTATCGGAGTTTATTTCTTGATAATTCTGCCGGAATGTAAATTAGGCAGGTCGATTGGTTAGGAGCTAAGGAGGCCAAATATGCATGCAAATTTCGTGCGCATCTGTCTTTGTGTCGGACGTTAAGGAGGCCAAATATGCATGTAAATCTCGTGCGGCTGCCTATGTGTTTGACGTCAGTGGGCGAGGAATATTGAAATTGGCATGGAAGTCCTCGTGTATTTTAAGTCTATGTCTACATTTTTAAAGTCTTAATCTACAATTTTATTTCACAATGAAATGGAAATATAAGGAATCACTGTCAAGTTAGTATAGTATGCCAGGGACATCAACAATAGTGGGAAACATGGATAATTTATGCATAACGGGCTTCGCCCGTTATTCAAATTATCCCATGTTTCCCACTATCGTTAATGCCCTGACATACTATACTAACTAGACAGTGATTCCTTAATTATTTGTATACATTTTGTTATGATTTTTCATGACAATGACTATGTGTTTTATTAAGGAGAAGAACTAGTAAAAAAGTTGTTTGAACTTCTTCTCATCCTTTTGATTACCAATAAAATATATTCATAACAAAAACAGCTAATTTAGAATGTTTTGGTGGTATTAATAGATATATCAATTTGGTAGAACACATCGGCCAATCTGTTTTCATTTGATTTACTTTTGATTTCATATGATTCCATCGCATAAATTCTCGTGTTCTCGTATTTACTGTATGTGATCAAAGAAAAGGTAGTGAATATACATATGCATAATATGTACATATGTACATAAGTCGAAACATTTTATCAGTTGTTTCCTTATGCCCTTTATACAGGTACAGGCTTTTAAACCAAAACTAATTATTTATCCATTCAGAAAATGCTTGTTCTGAGGAATCTGACTCTACAAAGCTTAACAATATACAATTCTCCTCATAGGTTACTACATATTAAGATGGGTCCATTGCACTCTTCAAAGATCAAAAGAAATGATTGCTTTTAAATACAAAGATTACTGCGTTTAAATGCAAATATTTTTACGATTAAACGCAATATTCATTTCGATTAAACGCAATAATTATTGCGATTAAACGCAAAGTATTATTCATTTAATCTTAATTTAATTTATTATTAATTATTTAATTTATTTATTTATTATTCTTATATCTATTCTTTTCCTTCCACGCTTTAACATTTCTCTTAAGATGGAAAACTAAGGGATAAAACTTTATTTTCTCTTTCTTGGTTAAATAATCTTATTTTAGTTAACGAAAAGAAAAAGAAACTCGGAATACCTCTTTAGTTTTTCCTGTAGTAAAGAGAAAAGCGAAGGTTTCCGAATATACACGATAAACTCAAAACCCGATACACGATAGAACCTGATAAACGATTCACACGATAAACGCAAAACACGATAAACGCAAAACACGACAGAAAACGCAAAACACGATAAACGTAAAGCACGATGCGAAAGGATACGATAGGATACACGCACGATACGATAAGATACAAGCACGGCTCGATAGGATACACGCACGATAGGAGCCGATAGATTTTTAAAGAATAACAATGCGGGTACTGTACATGTATATGCCATAATTTTTCATTATAAAATAAATTTCTTTTCAGTGAAAAATAGTTTGATCTGCTTATCACTGCTTACAAATGCGACAGGTTTTATGGAGTAATGACAAATAGTCTAATCGAGAACTGCATAGTGATCTCTGGCTTGTTCATACTTGATATTTCGAAAATAAAGTACTGCAGAGCATCATGTTTTTGTAACTTTTGATTTAGATTAAATTTCCTGCAGTTTCAGATTGCAAATCAGTACAATTTTCGCCTTTTTTGGGATTGTCTATTGCCTGTGATGCAATAAAATTATTATTTCTCGTTTAAATTAATTAAGGTCTT
>NW_026918988.1:10000-15454 GCF_032062105.1 Saccostrea cuccullata | reverse complement strand
AATAGACAATTGGGTAACAAAAATTTCAGAATATTTATAAGTAAAACTTTCCTCTTTATGTTCTTGTATATATCCTGTACAGGACAAACACTGTACGCAAATGTGGTCAACCAGAAACACCCCACTGATCAAGATTTTCCGAAGGGGAGGGGGTAATTATACCCCACGCAGCAGGTCGCGGGAGGTATAATGTTTTTGACCCGTTCATCAGTCAGTCAGTCCTGTTTTTTTTTTTTTGGCAGCGCAACTCCTCACAAACCACTACACAGAATTTCATCAAACTTTGAAGATATTTAGAACACAATGTGTTCAACACTTTTCAGCTTAGATTTTTGGCCATACCTTGAATATAGAGTTGAACATTTTGTCAGCGCAACTCCTCCTAAACCGCTGCACAGAATTTCGTTAAACCTAGCATATATTTAGGACACAATGTGTCGATGTGCATATTACCAGGAAGTTCCGATTCAATACGTTTTCTGGGAAGTTCGGCAGTTTTCAACTTAGACTTAAGGCCATACCTTGAGTATAGAGATAAACAGTTTGACAGCGCAACTCCTCTGAAACCGCTGCACAGAATATAGTCTAATTTTTCAGTTATTTAGTACACAGTGTGTAGATATACATATTACCAGGAAATTCCGATTTAATTATTTTTCTGGAAATTTCGGCACTTTTCAACTTAGATTTTTGGCCATACCTTGAATATAGAAATGAACAGATTGTCAGCGCAACTTCTCATAAACCGCTGCACAGAATTTCTTCAAACTTTGCAGATATTTAGAACACAATGTGTAGATATGCATATTACCAGGAAATTGGAATTCCTTTATTTTTCTCGGCAATTTTAGCACTTCAAGTTTTGGGATGGGTGGGTTATGTGAGCTTGCTCATTTTTGTCCCCCGCTTGAAAAGTGGGAGATATTGATTTGGGTTTGTCCGTCCGTCCGTCCGTCCGTCTGTCCGTCCGTCCGTCCGTCTTTCTGTCTGTCTGTAACGCTTTCGTTTCCACACGATATCTCAAGAACCCTTTGAGCTTTTGCAATGAAATTTAGCATAGCAACTCCCTATGGACTAAAGAAGACCCCTATTGATTTTGAGATCAAAAGGTCAAAGGTCAAGGTCATAAATAAGCAAATCCTGTCTGTTAAAACACTTTCGTTTCCACACGATATCTCTAGAACCATTTAAGCTATTGCAATGAAATTTTATATAACAACTCCCTGTGGCCTAATGAAGACCCCTATTGATTTTGAGGTCAAAAGGTCAAAGTTCAAGGTCGTAAATTTATACATTCTGTCTGTGTGTAATACTATCATTTCCGGGCGATATTTCAAGAAGATTTTGAGCTTATGCAATGTAATTTTATACCAAAACTCCCTAGGACGTCTCTCGACCCTCTCAAAGTGCCCTGCTCCGTTTGTTTTATTAGTATTTATAGTATTACATGTCGCTATTTTTAGCGCAGGGGCATGAGGAGAGTTATTGCGTATAAAACAGGTTCTCGGCGGACTTTATGTTCTTATTACATCTATTAGAACTTTTTAATAAAGGCTAAATAAATCAAACACCATGGATTGTGTAAAATTTTGAGAATACCGAACATGAAAACATGAATATATACATGTATGTGACTTCAGTTCTGCATATTCTTCACACCATGTAAAGCGATTCCGTGGTCCAGTGGTTATGTTTCTCGCTTCAAAGGTGAAAGGTGCCGGGATCGACTCTCGGTCGTTCCTTTCTTTTTTTTTTTTTTTTAAATACTTTTTTTTTTACTAAATGATAGTATTCAGCATGTGAAATGAAAAATTTATGAGGTTATAAAATCATCATTACAGTGTGATAAACATTCCATATAAAAAAATCTTCTATACACATAATAAAGAATAAGCAATTAAATCTTTATATGCATATTGACATACATGTATTTTATTTGCTTCAGTATACATGTATACATTTAATAATTCTACAAATTCAGTCAGGGGGAGCCGACTTTTTCCCTAAGCGGGGGACACGAATTCTCTGAATTAGCTTGTTTCATTCATATTTGTTGTTTATGAGTACAGGAGAGAAGAATGAATTAATGACAACAACGAAATGTAAACTTTCATATGCATTACTATTAAACATTTTACAGCTGCGAAATCAAAGCGCCATAAATCAATATTTTCACCCCAAACCTTGAAAATTATACCCCAAGAAAATGCGTGATTTTACAATACATTTATTTGATCAGCAGTAATCTTATCATATTTGTAGGACTCCTGACCAACTTGGTGTGTTTAAAGTAGAATTATAAAGCAAAAAATAATGACATCAGATTTTTTTGTTTGTTTCAGTGAATTTAAGGTGGATTTACTTGAATTTTATAACAATTTATAGTGTGTTTATTTTTTGCATTCATAGAAAAATCATATAAAAGATAAGCACAAATCTGAATTAATAATGTGGGAAAGAGAAGGATTTGATTAATAAAACTGACAATAATACATCTATTGTATACTAGATTATTCAATACATCATTATTATTACATATGACATATGAAGATAACGGACAGCATTCAAGATCAAAAGTCCATAAAACAATACAAAATAGGATCAGAACAAATACGGACTTCCAAAACATCAAAGGTGGGATCGGGTGCCACGGAGGAGTGAGCATCTCCTGCCAAGAATATTTATTGGCATGAATAGAGGTCTTACACCATATAAAGAATCTTTACAAAAAAGGTTACACTCCAGACCATAGAAATATAGATCTGAAACACAGAGAGACATGCCATCTTAATGATAAAATCTACTTGGCAAATATGTTCTTTGTGCCCTTATTTTCCAAAATAAAAATAAGAGAATCATAATTATACTGATTTTTAAAAAAATCATGCTAGGGAGCAAAACATCACATGTTGAAATCCTGATATTTATTTAGCATTCACAGATACTTTTATTAATTCTACATATGATTTATAGAATATTTTCAAGTTTTAAATTGTGTATTAGTTATTGTTCTAAACTTTGGAAATTCTTTTTTGAGTAAGTTGTCTTTAACACTACATTTCTTCTGTTGTTCTTTTGACATGGTTTAACATTTTTTTCAACATCAGCCATGACCACATCTTATTTAGTCAAACAAAAAATAGTTGATACTTGATAATTTGAATATTATCATGAAAGTCTTTATTTCCAACATAAAACATTACTATTTGCTTCAAAGATCTTTAAAAAATATCTGAATTTTAAAAAGTATTAAAAATAAACAAAATGGTGTAAGCATCATGTTGGACATATTGTTTTCGGGAATTGAAATATCAATGAAGTTATAAAACACTATCAAAAGACATGTTGACATACAGATTTTTTTTCATATAACTATTTTTGTGCAGGTTGATAAATATGTGTCGGGACATTTTTCGTTAATTCACTCTATCAATTAATGATTTATGTCGGAAATTGCAAGAATTCAATTAAAAGAATCCGCCTCTATTGTTAAGGACGTTCGATCCTGTGCTTTTGAGTGGAATTTGGTCTGGATCTTTATTTCTAAAATTCTGCATCGTTTTTAAGGTTTAACGTTGAATTTAGATTCTACAATGCAAATTAAACTATATCCATTGCAAAAACCGCAATTAAATTTCATTCAAGAAGGGTTAAGCCAGGGACTATATTTTGTGGCGGAAGTTTTTTTTAAAGAAACTTATCAATATATCCCTTTTGAACTTTTATAGATACTGTTAATTTTACTTTCCTATTTTTCCATGCTGGTTGAACACAAAGCTGTTTTTGCAGTCAAATGTGTTATGCATGTTCCGAAATATCTGTTAAATTATTTCTTATGATTTCTTTCGACGAATTATGACAAATATAGTAAATATATTCTGAAAGTTCAGGAAAAAATTGACCCAATTTTAACAGAAAATTGACAAATTTTTCATAATATCTAAAAAATTACATCATATACCCCCACTGTTGATGTTATTTTCTGAATATGTAAGATAACTTTGACCTATCTGCTTAAATTCAGCAAAAGTTTAAGACTTTAAAATAATTTTCTTGCTTATTAAATTTTTAATGGCAGAAAAATCACATTTTGTGAGTGCAAAAAGGTCAAAATTGAATGTGCATAGCAATTTGAAACTTTTTCTTAGTCACAATTTTTAAGTGTCTTTTTTCAAATAGATTCATAGTTTATATTCATGCTTTATTTGGATAAAAATATTAGAGGGAAAACGTTGAAGATGTAATTTTTGATTAAGACATAGATTTCAGTGCAAAAAGGTCATATTTAATGTACTAGCGCCAAAAGAAGCTATTGTCCCACATATTTTGAATTTGATTTTCAATTAAGCTATGTGTGTAGAAAGTAAAAATATACACTGTACTTTACAAAAAAAATTAAGACTTTAAATATCAGGATCGAACGTCGTTAAATTCTTTTCAGTCGATAGGGAGCACGCTCTGTGGCAACGCACTTTGAAAAAATTACGCACTTTGAAAAAAAATTTCAAAATGCGTTAAAATTGGGGACAAAATCAACGCACTTTGAAAAAAATTTTCAAAGTGCGTTAAATTTTGGACCAACTCAACGCACTTTGAAAAAAAATTTCAAAGTGCGTTAAGAGTCAACATCAATATATTTTACCATGGAGACACTTAACGCACTTTGAAAAAAAAATCATATTTTAGTAATGGAAAGATTTTATTTGTTATTTATCTTTCAACAAACTAACCCTAACCTAAAAAAGAACTGATTTATTCCCGTCGAAAAGAGGAGAAGATGGGTATAAGAACCCTAGCCTCAGTCCAAATCTGTATCTTTCCAATACATAGGTATCGGTAAAAAACGGGGGAGGCGAGCAATAAACCCAAAAGGGGTAAAATGCATTTTCAATGCTTATACGATGTACAGTATGTATCTTTCCAAAATAAGTGGGGGGCTTACCCCCCCCCCCTTTCTCCCCTGGCCCTTCGCCCGGTCTCGATGTCTATGCTATACTCAAAACATTTATATAATTATGCATTTACCTGGTATGACGTTGAAAACTTTCAATATTAAATGACTTAATTAAAACAGATGAAAACTAGAAATTTTTAAGTACAGTAAAACGTATGAGAGAGAAAGAATTTTCATAGTTTTGAACAATCAAATTGCCCTCTTTTTATTATGATAAATGCTAAGTTGCTTAAAGCTGTCCACTGTTAGTTCCCCCTTTACATCTATTTATCAAAGACTAGAATTTAAAAAAAAAGAAAAGAATTAATGATCTTAAACAATGGTCACTCTTTTTTTCTTTTTCAAGACCCTTTTCCCTTTTATTGTATCAAAACCTCAAATATTTAAAACGTCAATATCTCAGGTCCTTAAGTGACTTTATCATAAAAAATTTATCCAAGCAGGATCTGTTATTTATCATACCGATTATTTTTAGGAATATTGATCAATCTTTACATTTT
>NW_026918988.1:0-5000 GCF_032062105.1 Saccostrea cuccullata | reverse complement strand
AATATTTTTTATGTAATCTAGTCAAACCGGGATTTTAAAGACCCCTGAAATATATTATGATCAATACAATACAATAGATCACAACAATGACGGTTAAATCCTCCACCTTATTCATTAAGACTGACTATCACTCGATTACGTCTACCCCGTTAAATTGTCAAAACTATTCTGACCGATTTTTACGTTTTCCTTGGAAATATATATACTGCAGATGTGTACTCCCCATCGGGACCTCATCTACAGAACTCAGGCGGAAGTTGGGATGATGCACAGTTATAAAGTGGGTGGAGCTATTTTTGATTGATCGTGTCACAAATCATTTGGAGAGCTCGACAGGTTCTGTATCGTAGATACAAATTTGGGCGTGGAGACTCGTGCTACGCACTCGTCCACCCCCCAATTTGTATCTACGATACAGAACCCGTCTCATTCTTTAAATATAATTATGTAATAATTAAAAGAGCTTTTTAAAATCGCTAAAATTACATCTCGCTAAAAATAAATTACAAATTCTTAAGGACAACTCATTAGATTTGCCTCTCGCTAAAATTTCCACATACGATATCCTACAAATTTGGACATTGTACTTCATAACATTCTCCAAACCCTTCAGCTTAATTTCCCAAATGAACGTGCAGCGGATATCCAAGAGCGCTTTTACAGACAGATGGTACACATGAAGCACATGATGCTGGCTTTTTTTTTCACAATTCCCCCCTCCCACACTTTGAAAAAGCAACGTATCTGCATGTCTGTTTTACATGTATATGAAAATTTGCAATATCATTTTAGGAAACACGAATCACGCATATGTTTATAGCGACAAATTTAAATGTTTCATTGATGATATAAACTACTGCCACTGTATTCATGTACGTTCATCGTAAAACATTTTCGGAAATGAGTATTCATATTGAATACAATTCACATTTTAAAATACTACAATGAATTCCTTCAATTCTAAGCTCTAAATGACTTGAACGTTAAATACTTAAACTATTTGTTATTTTTTTCATGCAAGTTCATGTATACAAAATTTCATTAATCTGTTGAAACTCAGTTGCCTAAATTGTATTTTTTTAACATATTTATGACATTTTAAGTTTAATTTCTATTGTTTGAATGTTTCTGATATTTTAATTTGTCTGTAAATACTTGACTATATTTTTCTAGAATAATTTCTTTCAAACAACATACAAAGACAAAATATTCTCACAATCTTTTTTTCATTTCTTATAAACAGTGTAATTGTAAATACCTTAAAATATTATTAAGGTGCTGTTTCTAAAGCTATCCTAAGAGCAGCAGGAGACAGAATAGTAACAGAATGTCGTAGAAAAGGTGAGAAATGTATTTTTTCAATATTTCCGTTAACGGTGGTTCGATCCTGGAACTTTAAAGGAGATATTGGTTAACCTTTTTTTCAGAAATTCTGCATCATTTTAATGTTTCTATATTAAATTGGATTCTGCAATGCAAATTAACTTATTCCAATGAAAAAAAAACGAAATAAAATTCCATTTAAATAGGATAAAGCTAGGAACTTTATTTTGTGATGGAATTTTTTTAAAGAAGAAAAGGACTAATTTAAACTTTTGAAAGTTGCACAGATAAGTTTAGATTCATTTTGTTCCATGCTGGTTGCACACAGAGCTATATTTGCAGTTAAATGTTTGCTTTTTGATATCATTGACATCTGCTTTTTCAATAAAAATGAAACTCGTAAATTTACTTACCTGGTCATTGGTCATTTACAAATTATTCTGTTAAAACACATTCTGATTGCACAGAAATACTCTGAAGCTGACATCAAAGATATGCTTAAATTTCTGAATGACAATATCTATGTGGTTTTTGGAGACCATGTATTCCAACAATCTATTGGGATTCCCATGGGTACAGATTTCGTTATAAGCAGACCCATTTGTATATTCATATGAAGCAGAATTTATGCAAAATTTTATACGTGAAAAGAAGAAAACACTTGCTGTGGCCTTCAACTCGACATTTAGATATATCGACGACGTATTGTCAATTAACAATTGTAATTTTCATTTTTACGTCGACACGATATATCCTGGTTGGCTTGAATTAAAAGATACCACAGAGTCTGATACATCTGTTTCATACTTGAATATTTTACTTGAAGAAGACGTTAATGGTAATTTAACAACCAAGCTATATGATGAACGTGATGACTTTAACTTTTCCATCGTCAATATCCCTTACTTATGCAGCAATATACCTTCATCACCTGCATACGGAGTATATATGTCTCATTTTAATCGCTACGCAAGAGCATGCTCTACGAAAGAACAATTTCTAAAACGAGATAAATTATTTACAAGCAAGTTGATGAAACAAGAATGTCAGCAGTCTCGTATAACGTCATCATTTCGTAAGTTCTATGGTCGATAGAATTACCTTGTCAGCAAATACAATTTGTCATTGAGTCAAATGCTAGCTGACGTTTTTCATACAAATTGTTAGTCCATTATTTATACATGAAATTGACGACGGATTTTTCCATTATTGCTTGATCATGACAAGGAGCACCCGGCGGTTGTGACCGATCAGCAGGGGATGTTCACTCCTCCATGGCACCTAATCCTCTGCTCCTATTTTGTATCGTTTTATAGACTTTGAGATTGAATATTGATCGTTATCTCCACATCCTTCTTTATGCTGACTGTGAAAAATCTGATAAAAAGTATTACTTATAAATTTTGCTATTTTATTGTGACAAATGTATATAAACATCTTCTAAAAGTCCGGGAATATTCTAGCTAAATTTAATATAAAATTGACGCATTTAAGTAGTATCTAAAATTTATATAATAGACCCTCACTTTTGTTTTTCCTTTCTGAATATATTAGGATCTTTGATCAATCTGTATAAATTCAGCAAAAGTTTAATACTTTAAAATAATTGTCTTGCTTGTTAACATTTAAATGCTACTGTACAAAAACTCACATTTTGTGAGTGCAAAAAGTTCAAATAATTGAGTTTGAGAAAAACTTTGAAACTTTTTCTTGAAACTTTTTTTCTTAGTCACGATCTTAAAGCGTTTTTTTTTTTCAAATGGAAAAAAATGGTTTATTTTGTCCTGTGGTTTTTTAGGATAAAAATATTGGATGGAAAACGTCAAAAAATTAAAATTATGTGTGCAGAAATTGAATATATATATACTTGGCAAAAATAGTTTATGACTTTAAATACAGGATCCAATCTCGTTGCGTCGCGTATTGGTGAAAACGTTTTCCGTTCAAATATTTGTTTGATACGTCAGTCAAAGACAAAATAATTACATTTTTTATCTTTTAATTACGATTTTAAATTCATAAAATGAAACGGTCTTTCATTTTAATTTGTTATTTAAAGGGTTCTGTGCAGAGTTTCAACTGATTTTTATTAACCAATTTTAATGTTTACAATTCCTACCTAAGGCATCATCTATTGATTTGCAAAAATTTGAACATCATTTGTTAATTAACAAACAAGATACAGAACTTCTTCATAATGTAAACAAGGCTCGTGCCTTGGTTTTGTTTACATATAGAAAATATCATATTTATAACAAAATGATGTTATCATCAATAACATCAATCAAATCAATAGTAACTGTCGAATTGTATTTAGAATTAACTTTTATTTGAAATTACCTACTTTACCTACTTTGAAAGATTATATATTAATATACATGTATTAACATGTGTAAACAAAAACATGACATTAGCCTTGTTAAAATAAAGTTTTGGAGCTCTATATCTGTCCTATATCTGGTCTGACGTTCAAATTTTTGATGATCATTAGAAAGACCTTAGTTAATATTTGTTAAAATGGATTTTGAAATTTTAGCTGACCCTTTAAGCATCAAAGACAGTCGTAGGAATACGTCTCAACAATGTTTGTAAAAATTCACAATGATCTACGCGTATTGGATTGATGACGTTTTATGTCCAAGTTCTTTTTTATATTGTAAAATTTGTGTCCATTGTCTGTCAATAAGATGTAACTTAGAATGAATGACAGTCCCACGTATAGGCTAGGCCTAGCTTATTTGCTTAAGGAATACTGAATTGACAACGTTTCCAATTATTGTCATGACATAACATGGTGACCTTTTTCTAACAATAAATATTTTAGCACAAAAACGCACCAGTTGTGTTATAATTTTTTACTATATTCCTGTGGATATAGTTCCTACACTGTATATAAGCAGATATTTCAACTTTAAGTTCGTATATGTAAATGGAAGCTTCTTAAATTGAATCATAACAACTCTTTATAGGCCAAAGAAGTATTTTTGGGTCTAATTTATTTGCGCATCTCTTCAACTGAATTTCAAACCAAACATACGTTGCACAACCTGTCATGCTTCAAAACATGGAAGAGTCAGTTGCCGACTGTACAACTTTGAAAGAAGTCCGTCCTGTATAATCAATTTTTACATTCATTCGTTTTCAAAGTATTTCTGGCTGCTAATTGCAAGTTAACTCAAAATTCTGTTGATGCAGTTATGAAAAGATTTTCTTATCTAGTCAGATTCAATTATTTTATAGAAATGAAATGATTTCAAATTCACTGAAATATATCGAGTCAACATATGAATAAAAGTAAATAATTACATTTTGAAATAACGTTTAAAGCAGGAAGCAACGCAACCGCTTTTGATAAATAAATCCATCATTTTTTTAAGAACATAAGATGTTGATTAATAATGATAATATTAATAATAGAAATAAAATGTTGTTAATATATATTGTAGCCCAGTCTTTCTCATCAGAAGAATATGTTGTTACATCAGGAGGAAACATGGATTGTAAGTACATCATCCATGTGAAAGGTCAGAGATCGGCAGAAGGATGGGAGCGAATGGTGACCAAGGCTCTGGCTCATGCTGACAAAACAGGGTGTAGGTCCATATCCTTTCCAGCTCTGGGAACAGGTGAGAGAAATAAAGAAAATGACCATAGGTTTTTGGATCCTTCTGGTTTTG
>NW_026918987.1:0-15562 GCF_032062105.1 Saccostrea cuccullata | reverse complement strand
ATTTGTTGTTTTGTTGAAAAAATTGTGAATAAATGGCCATGACAATACGCCAAACATTAATTATTTGTAATGTTTTAATTAGGTAAGGTCAAAAAGGTCATTAAGATATTAACAAGCATTCTCTGTAAGCACCAACGAATTTACTAAAGGGCTTGGAAACGACATGTCTCGGATTTTGATGAAATTTTTACCATAGGTGTGTCTTGGTACAAAACTAATAAATATGTGTCGGAAGTTCCACATGTGCACTTGCTTGCCATGGAGACGAATCCATTGAATTCGGCCATTTTTGGCCCATTTTGACTAAATGAAAACATGAAAATTGACGAAATGTAAATGAATATTTATCGGTATCTAATACACTCTAACAAACATCATTGGATCATTTGATAACATGACCTTTTAAGGTACACAGAGCATATAATCGTTTATTCTAGAAATATTCTTCCTGTAAGAAAAAGGTCATGCAAATTGACATGGTTTCTAAAAATTTGAAAAATGGGGAAATTGGAATTTTTTGAGATCTTTGAGGCTAAATAAGAAAAATTGTCCGCGGAAATTTCCCAAATCTTATGTGTGTAATTATACTTGGGGATAAGTAGTGTCATTTCATGAAAAAACATAAGTGGGCTTTTGCTCCTATTTTTAGTAACATGCATCTATATATAGATATATTTTAGAAAAATGTGAAATTTCAAATTTTGGCAAAGTTTTAATTGTCATCATTGCATAATTAGAACGTATGTTGTAAAATTTGAAATTTAAATGACAAGAGCTGGACACCACTAGCTGGTATGGACAACGGTTGAGGGGAATTCCCATTTCTATTTTTAGTATCAGGTTGCTAAATATAGATATGTCTCTGAATATTAGGAAAAATGGCATTTTTGTTCGAATTGGAAGCTTCATATAAGAAGTCCTAACAAATATAAAGCTTTCTACAATATGCTTTCAGAATGTACATGTGTTTGTCCAAAAATTAGTACAATTTTGAGGATGGACTCTTGTTTCATTTTATAGCACCAATGGTCTAAAAATAGATTACTCGAATAATTGAGAAAATGTAGATTATTGCACTCTTTAAAGCACTTTAGAGATGTGAATGCTGATTACTTAGGAAGTATATTGTAAAATTTGAAATGTTAATGACAAGACCTTGATAATACCTGCTGGTATGGATAATTGTTAAGGGAATTCCTCTTTTTACTTTTAGTATCAGGTGGCTAAATATAGATATATCTCTGAATATTAGGAAAAAATGGCATTTTTGTTCTAATTGGAAGCTTCATATAAAAAGTCCTAACAAATACAATGCTTTCTATAATATTTTTACAGAATGAACTTGTGTTTGAACAATAATTGCCACAATATTGAGGATGAACTCTTGTTTAATTTTATGGCAAAATGGTCTAAAAGTAGATTACTCGAATAATTAAGAAAACGTAGTTTATTGCACCTTTTCAGGCACATTTTAGATGTAGTTGCTGCATAATTAGGAAATCCTTTGTAAAATTTCAGATGTTAATGACAAGATCTGGATACCACTAGGCGGTATGGATAATTGTTGAAGGGAATTCCCATTTTTATTTTTAGTATCAGGTGGCTAAGTATAGATATGTCTCTGAATATTAGGAAAAATGGCATTTTTGTTCTATAATTGGAAGCTTCATATAAGAAGTCCTAACAAATATAAAGCTTTCTACAATATGCTTTCAGAATGTACATGTGTTTGTTCAAAAATTAGTACAATTTTGAGGATGGACTCTTGTTTCATTTTATAGCACCAATGGTCTAAAAATAGATTACTCGAATAATTGAGAAAATGTACATTACTGCACCTTTTTAAGCACTGTATAGATGTCATTGCTGATTACTTAGGAAGTATATTGTAAAATTTCAGATGTTAATGACCATAGCTTGACACCTTTAGCAGGTGTGGACAATGGTTGAGGGGGTTTTCAATTTCTATTTTTAGTATCACGTGGCGTAATATTGATATGAAGCACTCTAAATAGTAGGGACAATTAAAGTTTTATGCTAATTTGAATCTACATACAAATTGTCTTTTAAAGAACAATGGTCAAAAATTGATTCCTGGAATAATCGAGAAAATGTTGATTATTCCACTTTTTCTGGCAATTTTTTAGATGTCATGCTGAATAATTACGAAGTATATTGTAAAATTTGAGTTTTTAATGACAGTACATGTAGCTGGCCACAACTAGCAAGTGTCGAGAAAAGCTGAAGGGGGGGGTCCTATTACTATTTTTAGCATCACGTGGTGAAATATATTTACGCCATTTATAGGAAAACGTAAAGAAATTTTGAATTGTTCTGTAAAATAACTCCCGATTGTCTTAATTCTAGTCTTTGACAAAGTACCTATATTTTTATCTGCAAGTTTTTTTTTGTCCAAAGACTTTTAATATTTTTAGACGAAGACTCAAAGAGTGTATTCTATATGGCAGTTTCTGTGGCCTGCAGTTTTTTTGATAGTCAATATATTTCAAGAATCTTTTGTCATTTTTGTCGAAAGTGTCATAGAGTATCTAAGGATTTTTGTTAATACATGTACAAAACAGGGATTTTCTCTTGAAGCAAGAGGAGATACTAGGGAATCTAATCTCTAATAACAAGACCTTGTTAAAATACCATTTCACCGATCTGTTACAGGGTTACTCTCATCACTGTTGATGCCCTCTGGTCTCTTTTATAAGAAGTTGCGGTTTGAGCTTTATTGTGCCCTAAAAAATTAATGTTCTTAAAAAGTTGTGAAATTGGCTTTTACAATCATTGAGTAGATGAATATGATAGATCATTAAAGAATATGAAAGGGGATCGTTCAGGATATATGACGTAATTTATTTCGTACACTTTTAAGTTTAATGTAGAAAAGCCCCAAAACGACTCATTTCTGTGCTGATTTTCCTTTAGCCACCGTCGCCCTCTTTAATTTTTGGATATATTATGTAGACTGCTATGAATAATCACATTCGTTTAGCTCAAAATCTCTCCAGGCGAGAGTGGCAGAGTATGTCTGAAAGAAAAAAAATCCACTGAAAATTGATGTATTCTGCATCTTTTAAAGAAAATACGGGAATATACACAAGCTTATGACGTCACATTAGCATTTAGGAGGTCAAATCAGATGAAACGACTTGTGTATTTTTACTGGAGGAAATTCTTATGATTCAGAAAGAATGAATTTTTATTTCCTATATCACTTTCATATTTTTAAAAAATAGGGCTTTAGATATTTTGTATTGAAACTGTACCTTGTTCTTTGTTTCTATAAATAGAAATGGAAGTCCTCATTTATTTTGCATATTTCAAATATAATTAGAACTGAATATCATTATTGTTTTTATGCTTGTTAGTTAACGGTAAGTACCGATACATGACTGTATACATATATTTTATACTTATCAGTCACATGATTATTTTACTAAGAAAACTTGATCATACTCATGACATATTGAATACAACAGTATATTTCGTAAATATATTATTAATGAAGCCCCTTCAATCCTTTGTTATTTTTCTTCTTTTGCTGAGAAGTTGCTACATATAAATAGATGTACTATTAATAGAAAAGAGAGCCCCTCTTCAGATAGTGTGCATTAATTCACTAAATAGTTTGGAAGTATTTGTCAGTCACATAACGTCTACCAGGTATAACATTGATTTTTCTTTCCAAAATTGCCTGAAAAGGTACAATAACTGATATTTCTCGATGATTCTAAGAATAATTTTAGACCATTGTTGGTATAAAAAAGGGGGTCAGTCCAAAACATTGTAGCAATTCCTGTACAAACAAGAGTTCATTTGGAAGGCTTATTGAAAAAGCTTTATATTTAATAAGACATTTTGTAGGAAGATTCAAATTAGCAATTTGAATTCTAAAACATTCTGAAAGCATGTTGTAGAAAGCTAAATATTAATTAAGACTTTTTATATGAAGCTTCCAATTAGAAGAAAAATGTCATTTTCCCTAGTATTCAGACATATTTATATTTATCCACCTGATACTTAAAATAGAAATGGGAATTCCCCTCAACAATTATCCATATCTGGCCAGCTAGTGGTGTCCCAATCTTGTCATTAACATCTAAAATTTACAAAATTTTTCCTCATTATACAGCAATAACATCTGAAATGTGCTTGAAAAGGTGCAATAATCTACATTTTCTCAATTATTCAAGTAATCTTTTTTTTTTACCATTCTTGATATGAAATGAAACAAGAGTCCATTCTCAATATTGTGGCAATTATTGTACAAACAAATGTACATTCTGAAGGTATATTGTAGAAAGCTTTATATTTGTTAGGACTTCTCATATGGAGCTTCCATTAGAACAAAAAAACCATTTTTCCTAATATTCAGAGAAATCTCTATATTTAGCCTCCTGATACTAAAAATAGAAATGGGAATTCCCTTCAACAATTGTCCATACTGCTTAGTGGTATCCAGATCTTGTCATTAACATCTAAAATTTTACAAAAGATCATGCAGCAACTACATCTAAAATGTGCCTGAAAAGGTGCAATAATCTACATTTTCTTAATTATTCTAGTAGTCTACTTTTAGACCATTCTTGCCATTAAATGAAACAAGAGTCCATCCTCGAAATTGAGACAATTATCATTGTACAAACACATGTACATTCTGTAAAAATATTATAGAAAGCATTGTATTTGTTAGGACTTTTTATATGAAGCTTTCAATTAGAACAAAAATGCCATTTTTCCTAATATTCAGAGACATATCTATATTTAGCAACCTGATACTAAAAATAGAAAGGGGAATTCCATTAACAATTATCCATACCAGCAAGTGGTATCAAGGTCTTGTCATCAACATTTCAAATTTTACAATATACTTCCTAAGTAATCAGCAATCACATCTCTAAAGTGCTTTAAAAAGTGCAATAATCTACATTTTCTCAATTATTCGAGTTATCTATTTTTAGACCATTAGTGCCATAAAATGAAAAAAGAGTCCATCCTCAAAATTGTACTAATTTTTGAACAAACACATGTACATTCTGAAAGCATATTGTAGAAAGCTTTATATTTGTTAAGACTTCTTATATGAAGCTTCCAATTCGAACAAAAATGCCATTTTTCCTAATATTCAGAAACTTATCTATATTTAGAAACCTGATACTAGAAATACATGCAGAAAAGGGAATTCCCCTCAACCGTTGCCCATACCAGCTAGAGGTGTTCAGCTCTTGTCATTTAAATTTCAAATTTTACAATATACTTCCTAAGTAATCAGCAATCACATCTCTAAAGTGCTTTAAAAAGTGCAATAATCTACATTTTTTCAATTATTAGAGTTATCTATTTTTAGACCATTAGTGCCATAAAATGAAACAAGAGTCCATCCTCAAAATTGTACTAATTTTTGAACAAACACATGTACATTCTGAAAGCATATTGTAGAAAGCTTTATATTTGTTCAGACTTCTTATATGAAGCTTCCAATTCGAACAAAAATGCCATTTTCCTAATATTCACAGACATATCTATATTTAGCAACCTGATACTAAAATTAGAAATGGGAATTCCCCTCAACCGTTGTCCATACCAGCTAGTGGTGTCCAGCTCTTGTCATTTAAATTTCAAATTTTATAACATACGTTCTAATTATGCAGTAATGACAATTAAAACATTGCCAAAATTTGAAATTTCACATTTTTCTAAAATATATCTATATATAGATACATGTTACTAAAAATAGGAGCAAAAGCCCACTTATGTTTTTTCATGAAATGACACTACTTATCCCCAAGTATAATTACACACATAAGATTTGGGAAATTTCCGCGGACAATTTTTCTTATTTAGCCTCAAAGATCTCAAAAAATTCCAATTTCCCCATTTTTCAAATTTTTAGAAACCATGTCATTTTGCATGACCTTTTTCTTACAGGAACAATATTTCTAGAATAAACGATTATATGCTCTGTGTACCTTAAAAGGTCATGTTATCAAATGATCCAATGCTTTTTGTAAGGGTGTATTAGATACCGATAAAAATTCATTTACATTTCCTCAATTTTCATGTTTTCATTTAGTCAAAATGGGCCAAAAATGGCCGAATTCAATGAACCCGTCTCCATGGCAACCAACTGCACGTGTGGAACTTCCGACACCATATTTACTAGTTTTGTACCAAGACACACCTATGGTGAAATTTTTATCAAAATCCGAGACATGTCGTTTCCAAGATTTTTTGGTGCTTACAGAGAATGCGTGTTAAGTATTTATTTATAGAAATTATAGTTATTGGTCTTTTGATGGTAAAGAATAATGGTTTGCAAGGGGTGCTTTGCTGTCTAAAAATAACAACAAATGAAACTCTTGTCCTCCAGCACCCACTGTGTGTACTATGGTAATAATTAAGGTTGTGGATGCGTGACCTTTTCATATCGAAAGATTCCTGGCTCCCTTCTGTTGCTGGAATGGAAGACACCTGTACGCTAATCGATTTATAGTTATTTGACACATCAATGATACCTTTTGATTGAAGGTTACTAGCAATTCATTCTGAGATTTTTATGCAATGTTGCTGCATCTGGGTTGTGGAATTTGCCCGATACCTTTTTAGAAGTAAACAGTAAAAAAAAAACGAGCAAATAATTGCGCAACTTTAATTTTAATATTAAACGAATACATCATTTTTGAAAAATAACTCGTAGTATAATTATATACAGTGTTTTACTTATGTGAATTTCTGTTTTTCTGGTGTAGATTATTTTGAATAGGTAAGATGCATATAAGGGAGTTAAACAATTTAAAAATATATTATATTGATACAAATTTAGTATCGCTTTTTAAAGTGAGGGGGGGGGGGCAAATTATACCTAAACATTCTAATTAACAAGCAAAACAAGAGGCCCATGGGCCACATCGCTCACCTGAGAAGCTTTGACCATTCTGTTCTTTACCAGATTTCCCCCTTGCAATACATTATGTATCCCCACCCTACCTCACTGATCATAATTCTGGCCCAGTGGTTCTTGAGAAAAAGATTTTCAAAGATTTTTCCTATATATTTTTATGTAAAACTTTGATCCCCCCATTGTGGCTCCACCCTTCCCCTGGGGGTCATGATTTGTTCAATTTAAAATCTACATTTCCCAAGAATGCTTCCACATAAGTTTCAACTTTTCTGGCCGGTGGTTCTTGAGAGGAAGATTTTCAAAGATTTTTCCTATATATTTCTATGTAAAACTTTGATTACCAATTGTGGCCCCACCCTTCCCCGGGGGGTCATGTTTAAATTTAGAATCTACACTATTCTAGGATGCTTCCACATAAGTTTCATCTTTTCTGGCCCAGTGGTTCTTGAGAAGAAGATTTTTTAATGACCCCACACTATTTTTGTCTTTTCTTGATTATCTCCCCTTGCGAGGGGATATTTCCCTTTTTAAATTAATTTACATTCCCCTTCACCCAAGGATGCTTTGTTCCAAGTTTGGTCAAAATTGGTCCAGTGGTTCTTGAGAAGAAGTCGAAAATGTGAAATGTTTACAGACGGACAGACGGACAGACAAACAGCTAGACGGACGGACGGACGGACGACGGACAAAATGTTATAAGAAAAGCTCACTTGAGCCTTCGGCTCAGGTGAGCTAAAAAAGGTAAAGAGTCCAATCTCGAAAATCCTATTTCGGTGAGGTAGTGATCGAGGCACCTTCAATTCCAATCCAGCAACAAAAAAGGGGCTTTTCAGTTGAAATTTTACAATGGAAGTAGACATTGTTTGCACAAAAATAACAACAACAACAAAAAAAAACGAGGGGGGGGGAGCAGGTCCCTTCTGATACTACGTGCCTGAAATATATTTTTAAGAATTTAAGGGTACGATATCCTGGGATTTGTCTGCGCTCGACCTAACAACAGTTAAAAATTGGGGATTGGGGTCAACCAGCATGTAAAGGAAAATTTACTATAGCAAAATTTATACTAGAAAATGAGGGGGTGATGGGGGAGGTCTACAGGTCTGATTGACGATTAATTTTGTTTCATAATAATACAAGTACATGTATAATAATGTTCTTTTTTTTCATAATGGCCATTTACATGTATTTGGGTAAAAAAGTAATATTACAAGAAATTTAGTTGTTGGAAAATAATTCCAAAAATCATGAAGTCGAATTTGAAATGTAAACAGAATTTGTTTGTAAAAAAGTTGCCACACATCGAGCTCCATAAAGAACATAAATTATTTGCATTTTTCAAGAGTGAATAAACACGTTTTATTACACTGCTGTATCCATTCTAATTTTTTTTTTTTTTTTTTTTGCTTCCTATTTATAACATTGTACGCATATATGTACTTAGTAAATTTTTAACTTTTAACATTTTAAAAGTAACAAAACACAATTTAAAGCGCATGTACATAAAGCACATAGAGTATACCGGTATATATTCTCCTTTTATCTGGTCCTTTTTATTAAAATGAAAACATTTATCATGCAATCGCCATTACGAATGAGGGTAACGCTTACAAGAAATATCTTTTTTTTTATTGAGTAGCTTATAACTGAAAATATGAGATTTCATGGAAGGAATTCATAACAAAGTAGGCTAAAGTTCTCCAACCAAAACTGATATCTTGATATTTTATAAGTATAAATACATGTGTTATTAGAATAAAATATTTTTTATATTTGACGTTAGATCTAAATACATGCTGTGTACATCTAAGGTAATACCAAGTTTTTTAAGTTAAAAAAATATATATCCAATAAAACGAATAAAGATATATATAATTTCCTATTCCGAGTGGTAAAGAATATAAAATAGGTACAAATGAAGAGTACAAAAATTAATTCTACAACTTAATGATTATAATCAGCAATAATTCTGCCAATTTCATGAATAATCAACTTTATTAATCGTTTGATTATGCAAGTGTTAATTTTATATTTATACAAGTTATTTCCGTTAAAGTTGTATCTATAAATTAGAAATTTTCAAAAGCTATAGAGAGTTTATCTAAATAAAAAACAAAAAAGTAATAATTCTAACGATTTTTTTTTTTTTGAAAATCAAGATCCTAGTCAGCCGCACTGTTTATCGTTTGGTATACTTTTTGTTCGGAGTCGAGAGCATCATATGCAATGTTGTTGTTGTTTTTTTTTTTTTTTACCTCGCATTATACGATTCCTTCTTGTCACAATTTTTGTCATCAAATAATACCTCCATATATTAGTTTGGATCTCAGTCAATACAAGAAAAACATAATATTTTGAAAAACTTTGAAGTATTCTCACATATAGATCACATGGAAACACTTCATTTGTTCGATTGGCATTAGCTAGAAATCGGATCGGGGTTTAGCAAAGAAATAAAAAAGCAAAGTAAAGCACATGCCATCGTCAACGCCATTTAATTTCCATTCTCGATTACATCCAGCTAAGTATACATGATTGAAGAGATAAAGAGTACAGAAAACCAAGAACACGATGAATATTCTATGTGCATAATAATGATATGCGCAGCTGTATGCGCAGTAAAATTGTTTGTGTAATTTTTAGTTTCCTCTGCTCGTGCAATTTTTGATTTTTTGTTTGTGCATATTATACCCCTAAATTGTGTTAAATATTTCGGATTCGTGTATAATTTTTCGTTATGTTTGTGTTAAATCTTTCAAACTATGTGCATTTTTTACCTATATGTGCATTTTTATTTTACTCGTGTATATTTTTCATCTAGCTCGTGTATAAAATCTTGATCGTTGTGCAGAAAATAATTTTGAACCAATCGGCGTGCCATATTGATTCCATTCAGGAGAAAACATCTCTCATAGAGAATATAACTTCTTATGTTATGAATGATTTCTCTGTGTTTATGACGGTTAGTTTTATATGATGTTCTGATGTCTAGTACTCTGTGTTGTTTGTGTTCTTCACATTGAAAACAGACAGGTAGTTCACATGATTGACAGAACAGTTCATATATTCTATCTGGATGTATCACACAGGCCTCTTGTTTGGGGATATTTTCATACTTCTCATGGTAAATCACAACGTCGTGTTCCATGGTATTTAAATAAATATCATGTTTCTCTTTATACTGTAGACACAGGCCATGTTTAAAATTGTGTGACATTCCCATTTTTTTTACTGACAAAGTTAGAAAACTACTGACAATGTGCTGTCGTTACTGTAAAACTTAGACATTTACTGACGTTTTTACTGCCGTTGTAACGTTGAATTTTGACCCGGGTTGAAAATTGACCCGGGGGTCATTTTTCAACGATGAATACTGAGACCTATGATGTTGAATTTAGAGCCTAGTCCGTTGAAAACTGAGCCGGGTAGTGGAATTTTGATCATGAAACCGGTTCTAAATTCAACAACATGAAATAAATATTCATTACTTGGTTTTCATAACTGTGAGGTAATCCATGGGCGTGGGTAAGGGGGGGGAACAGTTCTATGCTTAGCCATCTCCCCCCCCCCCTTCTTTTTTGCAAAGATAGACATAATTAACATAGGCAAAGAACAAAGTGAAATTAGTTTAGCCCTCCCTTTCAACAGGCAAGTCACAGTGTACTCAAAGAAATAAGAGTAAGTGGTAGTGCTTGATAAAAAAAAAAATCGGATTCTAACCCCCCCCCCCCCCCCCCAAAAAAAAAAAAAGAAAAATTAGGATTTTTGGGTTAGGATTTTTCTTTTCTTTTTGTGTCAATTATTTTCAAAATTTGATTTTTTTCTTTTTCAATTATCTCCCCCCACCCCGCACTTTCAATTTGCTCCCGTCGCCACTGTATCAATACACAGGTAATTCAGTAATTCAAATTTTATATCTTGGAATGAAATATTAACAAAAATATCTTAGATTGTAAAGTAACATGTACAAGTAGTTTAAAATCGCAATATTTCCGTGTAATATTTATTTTTAACAAATCATTTGTATATGTAAATCCTATCGGTGTACATAGTGACACAATATACAATTTAGATCAGAAATTAGTTTATCTATACTTGCTTTTTGCCAACAATACTTCATTTATTTTAATCTTGAAATTCGTAATAATAGTATTTTGGAAATAGTGCGAGTTTAAGGAGTGATGCACGTACGTTTCAATGCTTATTTATTTATGCGCAACATTAATAACTTAAAATGTTAAGCTTGAAAAATGGATCTTTTTTTCAAAATTAAAGGTATAATGATCTTTTCGGCATAGTTAATCAAACAGTTCAAGAACGAACCCCACAATACATATTTATTTAAAGTAGAGGATGGAAAGAAGGGAGGGGGTTGATCACTTTTTTGGGATGTTTCAATTTGCTAATAAAATCTTGTTTCATGGCAGATTTAGAGATGATGATTTCATCATTTTCAAAGGTTCTGAGATTGAGATTGAGATTCTTGATTTCTTCGAACTTGGCAATCAGTTTCATCCGTACTTAAAATTCCCCTTTGAAATCTCTTTTGATTCAGTAAACATTGTAGACACAAAAGTGTGTTTAAAGGAAGAAAATTTCAAAAATCAAACAAACTGGATATCAAATCTTAAGTAAAACTAACAATTTCCAATATCCGCACAGAGAAAGTTCTCACAACCCAGTGGTATTCAAAGGTTTCGTTAAAGGTAAATGCAAAAGACATGTGAGAAATAACAATGACACTGCTCTCAGTATTATTCTACACGACTTTAAGGAACACTTGTCAAATAGAGGCTTCTCTGATACAGAAAAAGATCTTATTATTACAGCAATAATTGGAACAGACAGAAATGATATCCTAGATAAAAGTAACGGCCAATTGAGACCCCACAATGAATTGGTTATGGCTACAAAATTTAATCCGAGTGTCAACGGACTAAATAAAGCATCTTAAAATACGGGAACGAAACGAAAACAGACACAAGATGCAAAGAAATATTTACCTCGGAACAATGAAAGCTTATAGCAAAGACAAAAGTAAAGGCGTTTTTGATATAATTTTTAGATCATGTTTCCTACAAGATTACAATGCTTACGTGGACCACTGATGAGGCAGGCATTGGAGCAAGTACCCATTACAGAAATTCCCCGAACACTCTTTACTATATTTCTATACATATTGATGAAAACTACATTTTCAACAGAAAGGGATTTCTGGTTTAGAAGTTTGGTTTAGAGTGTAGGGTCCTAATGAATTTCATGGACAAGTTTGGCTGATTTATGTCTTTATTTTTACAACAGATTTCCAGGATTTTTCTTTTATGCCCTATTCATAGTGCTGTAGTTATTTATTGATGCTATGGGTTTTAGAAAGTATTGTCAAAAAATTGACTTGCCCATGCTTGAAGATAACTGAAATCGTTCACTGATGAAAATGAACATATATACACGGGATTATTGCAGCCCGGAGGACCGGGCTGCTCTATACATATAAGTTTAAGTGTTGGTGTATGGAGATATAGGGGGGAGTAGTTATGTAGAATTAAAGGATTTCTAAACATTGAAAAGATTGTTAATCAGAATATTCTTTCCGTTTATAAATTACGAGATACATAAAATATTTACTTCCAAAAAGTGAATCTGTAAAAATATATATGTTTTTCATATTTAATATATAAAGTTACTTATCATTTACTATCGAAACAACGACAGGTCCCTCTTTTTAGAACATCGAATTTTACTTCTCGGATAAAAACGTACTCTGCACAGTTCGTATTTTATAATCTAAAATTGAAAATTAATTACATTTTTAAATATAAATGATGCGTGTGTCTAACTTCAATTTATATTTTATGCAGCCAACATTTACTTGAGGAATTGATCAAGTTTAAAATTGTACCGTTTTTGATTGATTTTTATCCGACTGCAAGTTTTTAAAAATATTTGCGACTATCGTCTCCATCAATTAGACGCATGCCTTTTTACACACATCGAAGCGGTGTGTTGATCAAGACTCATTTTAATTGTTTACTTTATATATTTCCCGGGCGACAATTGATGGTTACATCAATGTTTTCTTGTTTGTTTATTTATATTACTCTGGATAATTGAAAATTGAAACCGAAATATAGGTATAGAGATTCTGATAAATCCCGTAAAAACAACTTCCAAGTTCAGATAATACTCTAACTCTGAGGTGGGGTCAATAATCAACAGGGTCAATTTTCAACTTGTTGAGATCATCAGGGATAAGAAAAAAAAATTATCAACCTGTTGAAAAATGACCCCGGGTATAAATTCAACGACTTTTGGTCTCAATTTTCAACGGAGAAAAAACACCCCTGGTTCAATATTCAACGTTGAAAAATGACCCCCGGTTCAATTTTCAACTCGGGTCAATATTCAACGTTACACCGGTACTGATAAACTTAGAAAAGTGCTGACAATCTTAGTCGGTGCTGAAAAACTTAGACAATTACTGACCCGTTTACTGTCCCTGCTGAAAAACTTACTAGAAAAGTGCTGACATTTACTGATAATTATTGTCCCTATTGTTCTCGCTTTCGGGGAGGCTGCGGTGGTATGAAAATGGCTGTGGGTTATACTTTGCATTTAAAAACAGTCTTATTTTGATTTTGATGGAAAAAAAAATCCCAAGTAGTTATCATTTTTTTATTCTAAATTTTATTGATATCAGTAAAATAATTCAGAATGTGAATTGAAATTAGCTATGTGTAAATCAAGTTTAAATTTATGTGTTGAATATATCTATCCCTGTTCAATTTAAGAATTAAAATTAATTAATCTTCAAGTTAGTTTTCATCTATCTATTTCTTTGCAGACAGATATATCAGCCTTTTATGTAGCCCCCCCCCCCCCCCCCTACTGTTTTCACGATCAGACAGTTGTATCAATTTTCTTTTCACAAACAGGACAGCTGTCTCTTGTTAAAAAAGGAAATCTTTAATTATCGAATAATTACTGATAGGTAATTCAGTTTCCTTACGTTCTCGGACATATCTGTACAAGTCATATAATTATATACCCATGTTTAAGATTTCCGGTTTCATTTGCTCATGCGGGAGTGTCCCCTATTGAACGGTTACAGTGTTCCAACTTGTACTATGCCTTGTTCATGTTGTTAATTTTGTCAATTAAGGTTTCGTCAAAGATCAACATATCCAGAAATTTATTTTTACAATAAGCCCAAAACTATGTGGGGTACAAAGTCAAAACTTTAACAGTTTATAAATTTTTCATTAATTAACAAATAGAAAGGATCACTTAATAAAAAAAATACTTGGAAAAAATATTGAGAAAAAATCTTCTTACAAATGCATATATTTTCAAAAAATACACCTAATTAATTCTGCGCTCTTAGCATGCTTAGTGAAAACCGTTATTGCAGAAACAAAATATGTTTATCAATGAAGGGCAAGTTGGACTTGGATAGCCTCTGGAAAGTTGTTTTCCCTGTTTATTTTGTCCAAATGTTAAGACTTGAAAGTGAAAGTACATTGCAAATGGCGTATTTTATAGGGGTCTTGTCTTTATACATGTCATGCTTTCGATAACAGCCTTTTAGAGACCAATCATCTCCAACTTGCCCTTCAATTAAATGAACATATATTATTTCTGCAATGATGGTTTTCACAAAAAAGACAGAATTAAGCAGGTGCATTTTTTTTTACATATGCACATTTTCTGATACAATTTTTCTAACAAAAAAAATTTTTTTTTAAATATATTTGTTCTCAAGCAATACTTTCTATCTATTAATCAATGATATATTTAAAAACTTTTAACGTTTTGAATTTATACCACACATAGTTTTAGAGCTATTGTAAAAATTATTTTTTAGTCATGCTGACCTTTGACGAAACCTTAAAACTTTAAATCTAAACGAATGGTTGGTTGATCGATTACGCAGGGTTCATAAGTATCAATGTCTGTGAGTCCGAGGGGGTTAGATCACTAATTAGTTTTTAAACTTAATCTTCAAGTAATTTTTAATCATGATTCAATTCTAACAAAAAAATTACATGTTTCATACCTTCCATTTTCCCCCTGTAGCTATTGGTGAATTGGAATTAATTTAATTTTATGTGCTGAAATTAAATTTCATCTCATTAAAGTAGGTAGGCGTAGAGGGTGTTATGATGTTAAAATAATAATAAGGCAGTAGGCGGACTTGTCTAGTAATATATTTTACGAAGTAGTGAAAACTGGAAGTCATTAGTCCGTCGAACCAGTGCACACATAATTTATTTCGAACCCTCTAGCATACATGTATACCCCCAATACACACACGTTACATGCAAAAAAAAATCTTGTATACCGGGACTTGAATATGATTTATACAAAATTGTAAGTCTTTTGAATTATACAAATTTCTTTGTCCATTTGATCATTTTATACCCGTAATCATTATTCATTTGATTCAGGTTTCGAATTCATTAACATCTTAAGTTTCCTTTTCATAAGATTAAGATTATTCGCTAACTGTAGGTGCCCACTATCTTCCGTGTCGAGTTACCATTCATCTCTCTCTCTCTCCCTCCTCTCTCTCTCTCTCCAAAAAATCAATATCGACCCAGGCAAAGTTTAAAATATAGTTAAACTCCGGCTGATTTTATTACTGTCATAATATAT